>NC_059264.1:13135334-13152834 GCF_017591435.1 Portunus trituberculatus
TGTTGTTACAGAGAAGTACTAGCGAAGAAAAAAAGTTTCATAATCTCAGGTCTGCAAAAATATTTTCCCTTGAAAAAAATGCCTATTATTTTCTTTGAATATATGCACAACTTGAATATTTGTGCTCCTCATCGCTTCGTTCTTCTTTTCTGACATGTCCTTGTAATTACCACAACACGTGTCTACGCTGAGCTTTTACAATACCATTGCAAATTCATATCTCACGCCTCAGTTTTTTTTTTTTTTTTTTTGTGGTATTTTGGAGAAGTGGGAGTGCTTGACATCAGCCAGTCCCTTCGTTTCGGCGCTGTTCGGGCCGCCACAGTATCCCTGCAGCGCACATAATAATTGATCAATAATCATTCTTCTCGGAATTTGCCAAATAAAAACATCTCTGTAGAAACCAGTGAAAAAAAAGTTTCAAAATAAATATATAGAAAGAGAAAAGAAAAAAAAAATCCCACTGAGATCTTATTTACGTGTACTTAGCTTAGAATAACTGCTCTGTAGAACAGTTTTTTAAGCTGAGATGTGCTGAGATGGCTATAGCACTGGCTGAACAGATGTGAACAAAGAGTAGCGATAATTGTAAGAGCATCCAAGTGCACTGACGTAACCAGCGCGGTGCCACAGGGATCAGTCTTAGAACCTGTTTTCGTCTTTGTTTATATAGAGAGCGTTACCTGTGTCTTATCAAAGTTTGCTGATGGCTCCAATATAATAAATTCCACACTTTCTAACGAACAAGTAATACAAACACAGAATAATCTAAATCAATTGTCGGGGTGGGACAAATCTGGCAAATGAGTTTTGATGGAGATCAAATTCGTGGCTAAAGATGATGATAGAGATTAACTTCCTTGCTTCCTGGAAGGAGGCACCTTCTCTTACCTATATTCATTCCTTCACTGGATAATTTTCTTCGGAATTTTCCATCTGTAACTATGGGAAGTATCAATTTGCGCCCTGTTTCCTGCTCGGCTTATGCCGGAAGTAGTGGGGGGTGGGGAGAGAGAGAGAGACTTCTGACTTGCTGTCCTTTTTTTTCTTCTGTCACCTTAGTTCCCCCTAGCCAGGCTCTCTTGTGAGGGCCTGAAGGTCTGTTGTACCCTGTGTTTCTATGTAACTCTACGTAACCCTATCAAAGGCCACCACCACCACCACCACCACCACCGCCGCCAGCAGTAGCTACACGTGGCGACACTCCAGCTCTCCCACTTTACAATATCGAACTCCCTCTGGCGACGCAACGCTCTTGACTGGAGGACACAAAAAGTTGTTTGAGCATCATAACATAACAATACACATTCCCCGTAGCTCCCAGCCTGGTATGTGGGAGTGTGACCCTTTCTGAAGGTCTCATGTAAGGGTGAAAGGCGAGTGTTCTGTAGAGGTAGTGTGCTGCAAGTGTGCTGTGCTGTGCTGTGTGTGTGTGTGTGTGTGTGTGTGTGTGTGTGTGTGTGTGTGGTAAAGGGAAATGTTTGCATGATAGCTTGACCTTTTGTGCTGTCGAGGGAAGAAAAACGGATGTAAAAGTAAGAGACAATCACGTGTATGTATTATGGGACGACAAACAAGAGAAAGAGAAGGAGGAGGAGGAGGAGCAGCTAGAGGAGGAGACTGAAAAGTAAGGAAAACAGAACACGAAGAAGAAGAGGAGGAATAAAAGAAAGAAGAGAACAAGCTTGGAAGTGGAGAGAGTGGAGGAGGATTAGTTAAAAAAGATGAGGAGGAGGAGAAAGACGAGGATAAATAGGAGAAGTGAAGAAAAGAACGAGGAGAATGAAAAACAAATAACAGAAGAAAGGAACTGAAAATAATAAGAGGTAAAAGAGAAAGAAGAATAAAAGAAAAGAAAATTAAATTACAGTAATATCAATAAATGAATAAATGGAAAATGAGAGAGAGAGAGAGAGAGAGAGAGAGAGAGAGAGAGAGAGAGAGAGAGAGAGAGAGAGAGAGAGAGAGAGAGAGAGAGAGAGAGAGAGAGAGAATTACCTGAACATTGCAGTAAGATAAGAGTGTCACCGGTGCTGCACGCTTCACTGCAATCCGAGCCTCATAAGAATACAAAGACACACAATTGCAAAACAAAACAAAGAGAGAAACAAGACAATATTACACCAAGCGCTGGAAAGAACAGGAGTGGGGAGAGTCTGCTGCTATTAATACTGCCACTGCTGCTGCTGCTGCTGTCAATACTGCCACTGTTGCTGCTGCTGCTGGTGATGCTGTTGTTACTGCTATTGCTGCTGCTGCTGCTGTCAATACTGCTGTTGATGCTGGTGATGTTGCTGTTACTGCTATTGCTGCTGCTGCTGTCAATACTGTGCTACTATTTCTTCTATTACTACTGCTGTGCTACTATTATTAACATATATTACTACTACTACTACTACTACTACTACTACTACTACTACTACTACTACTACTACTACTACTCCTCCTCCTCCTCCTCCTCCTCCTCCTCCTCCTCCTCCTCCTCCTCCTACTACTACTACTACTATTAATATTATTGCTGCTGCTGGTACTGATACACCACCACCACCACAACCACCACCACCACCACCAGCTTTTTAATACTATAACATGTCTGCCTATCGTAATTGTACACACATCCTACATTATGAAATATAGAAAAAGAATGCAATACAATACAGTACAATACAAAATACTGATAATGCTGCTGCTGCTGCTGCTACTATTACTAAAACTACTACTACTACTACTACTGCTATTACTACTACTAATACTACTAATACTACTGCTGCTAGTACTACTACTACTTCTACTACTACTACTACTACTACTACTACTACTACTACTACTACTACTACTACTACTACTATTACTACTACTCTCAGTGACGAAACCTACTATGAACTCATAAAAAAGCAGAAAAAATGTAAAAAAAAAAATTAAAGACTAAAGAATAAAAAGAGAGAGGAACATCTATCAACGTGAGCCACTTTGAAAAAATAAATAAATGAATAAATAAAATAAAAGAACACTTGACAAAAATACACAGCAACTCACATTTAAATAACATGAGGAGAGAAAAAAAGAGAAAAAGAAATGGAAGAAGAAAAAAAAAGGAAAGGAAGAGAGAAAAAAAAATAACAAATCGCCATTCTTATAATAAAGGTGAAGCAAAATGTGATGACGATGAAGTGAAACATTGTCAAGGAAAATAAGAAAGATGATGATGATGATGATGATGATGATGATGATGATGATGATGATGGTGATGAGAATGTAGAATGACAACTTACACAAACAACTCCTCGAGAAGAAAAAAGAAGAACAGAGAGAGAGAGAGAGAGAGAGAGAGAGAGAGAGAGAGAGAGAGAGAGAGAGAACAGAAAGAACAAAAAAAAAAAACTTAAAACACACACACACACACACACACACACACACACACACACACACACACACACACACACACACACACACACACACGTCAAAAGATGAAGACTATATATCCTCAGTGATCGCCGTCTTGTCCTTTTCATTATCCAGATCACTCTAAGATTTTTAATTGGTGTGCCTTCCTCCTCCCTCCGCACCCTCACCCTCCGCCGCCCTCCCCAAGCACTGCCTCGCTCCATCTCGGGACAGGCTAAGTGTGTCTGGAATTTCATCTGTTATTGCCTTTTCTTTTCTATTTAAACCTCTCTTGCCTCCTCCGTGTTTCCAGTCACTTTCTCTCTCTCTCTCTCTCTCTCTCTCTCTCTCTCTCTCTCTCTCTTCTTCCTTTCTATCATTTCCTTTTTCTTTCTTTTCTCTATCATCCTCTCTCTCTCTCTCTCTCTCTCTCTCTCTCTCTCTCTCTCTCTCTCTCTCTCTGCTATTTTTTCTTCTTCCTTTCTATCATTTTGTTTTTTCTTTCTTTTCTTTCTATCATCCTCTCTCTCTCTCTCTCTCTCTCTCTCTCTCTCTCTCTCTCTCTCTCTTTTTTCTTCTTCCTTTCTATCATTTCCTTTTTTCTTTATCTTTCTATCATCCTCTCTCTCTTTCTTTCTTTCTTTCTCTCTCTCTCTCTCTCTCTCTCTCTCTCTCTCTCTCTCTCTCTCTCTCTCTCTCAGTTTTTATTTCAGAAAACTCGTTGGTCTTCCAAATACATTTTCCTTTTTTTGAGAAGGAAAACTCGAATAATTTTTGTGTTTCTTTCTTCTGTTTATTTCTTCTATTTATTTCAAGTTCAGGAAATTCTCAGGATAGGAAGAAGATTGAATTTTCTCTTTTATTTCTGTTTTTCTCTCGTAGAAGCTTCTTTTCTTGTTATTTTACTCGATCCTTATTCTTTTCTTGTTTTCTGCCTTCGTTTCCTTGTTCTTTCTTCCTTCTCCAATATATTTTTTTTTTCAGGAAAGACTCATGTGAGATTTAACAAGATATATCGATTTCATTTTTAATATTTCCTTGTGGTTTCTCTCGCTTTTGTTTCTATTTCAATGAAGTCTCACGGTAATTTAAAACAAAATCGGTTTTTTTTTTTTTTTTTTTGGTTTCTTAACTCATGTGGAATTTAACAAGGTATATCAGTTTCATTTTTAATCTTTCGTTATGGTTTCTCTTGCTTTTTTTTTTTTCTTATTTCAATGAAGACTCACGGTAATTCAAAACGATATGGATTTCTTTTAGTCTTTTCTTATGGTTTCTTAACTTTTTTACATAAATATAATTGTATTCTCACATTTTTCCTCATAGTTTAGGGAGGCAGTGGCGTAGTGGATAAGGTGGTGAGCGTGGGATCGGGCAGACGTCCACGCGTAGGTTCGAATCCCACCACATATCGCTTTAAAGCTATGCCATTTGTCGAGTGGTTTAAAGTTACCTACACCTAAGATGCGCTTGGGTGGTGATATGGGCCCTTATATGGGCACCACTATAAATAAAATTGTCTGCGCCACTAATGGGCTGAAGTTGAACAGCGCTCCCACATGTACTCTTCAAGTATGTCTACAGGCGCTTTAGGATATAACATAAAAAAAAAAAAAAGTTTCAACTAATTTAACTTCCTCGTGGAACAATGTAGCTTCTCTTCATTGGGTACGTTGTTGTTTTCTTTGTTTCGCTCACCAACAACCCAAGTTTTTTTTAGGTAGGTTTTGCTTGCTTTCCTTTTTAATCTGCTCCTGAAGGGCGGGAGGCATCAAGGGACGTGTTAAGTTGATTGTGGTGCGCGACTTTAATAGCAAGATGCGTCTGCAGGATTGGCTGGCCGGGGAGGTGACGACTCAAAGGACACGCTACTCGGTCAGTGGAATATGGCGACCCATTGGACAACGAGACGAGATTCAGAAGACATTGCATTACCTCTTATCACTGAGACACGGGTTACATCATCACCTACAATGTTTCAACCCCCTCACTGCGACAGGCCTTCACCTATTATCACCCACAATGCATTAACTATCACTGCGAGGTGGCTTTTTATCATCGTCTCCAATGCATTAACTCTCTCTGCGACACGGCTTATATCATCACCTACAATGTATTACCTCTCATCACTGCCACACGATTTCTCCTGTCATCATCCACAATGCATTAACTATCACAGCGACACGGTTTCTCTTATCATCACCTCGAATGCAATAACTCTATCACTGCGACACGGTTACTCCTATCATCATCATCTATTTTCATCAGAAAATCAATGACTACTCTTCACTATTTTAACACCGTCCCCCCCGTAAGTTTATGAAGCTGTATAAAATCACCAAATAGTCACCAAAATGAATCAGGAAACGTGTCATGATACTGAAGGGGTTAAGGCGAGATTGATTACCAGGTGTCAATGTAAAGACAGGACACAATGAGCATAGATAGATCCCGTGTGTCACAAATACACACACACACACACACACACACACACGCCCGGTAGCTCAGTGGTTAGAGTGCTGGCTTCACAAGCCAGAGGACCGGGGTTCGATTCCCCGGCCGGGTGGAGATATTTGGGTGTGTCTCCTTTCACGTGTAGCCCCTGTTCACCTAGCAGTGAGTAGGTACGGGATGTTAATCGAGGAGTTGTGACCTTGTTGTCCCGGTGTGTGGTGTGTGCCTGGTCTCAGGCCTATCCCAAGATCGGAAATAATGAGCTTTGAGCTCGTTCCGTAGGGTAACGTCTGGCTGTCTCGTCAGAGACTGCAGCAGATCAAACAGTGAAACACACACACACATCGCGTAGTGTAGTGGTTAGCACGCTCGACTCACAATCGAGAGGGCCGGGTTCGAGTCCCGGTAAGCGGCGAGGCAAATGGGCAAGCCTCTTAACGTGTGGCCTCTGTTCACCTAGCAGTAAATAGGTACGGGATGTAACTGGAGGGGTTGTGGCCTCGCTTTCCCGGTGTGTGGAGTGTGTTGTGGTCTCAGTCCTACCCGAAAATCGGTCTATGAGCTCTGAGCTCGCTCCATAATGGGGAAGATTGGCTGGCTGACCAGCAGACAACCGAGGTGAATTACACACACACACACACACACACACACACACCAGGAAGTTCAGACCAGAGAGAGAGAGAGAGAGAGAGAGAACATAATTTCTCGTTTAACTTACAAGGTCTAGTTTTGAAATCCTCGCCAAAAGCTTCTGGTTGAATCAGAATAATTTTGAGTCTCTATTTAATGTCCCGGTGTGTGTGTGTGTGTGTGTGTGTGTGTGTGTGTGTGTGTGTGTGTGTGTGTGTGTGTGTGTGTGTGTGTGTGTGTGTGTGTGTGTGTGTGTGTGTGTGTGTGTGTGTGTGTGTGTGTGTTGAAGGGTTGAAGGGGATGCATTAACCCCTTCAGTACTGGAACACATTTTTATCATGAATTGTTGGTGTGATTAGACAATTTTATTCAGATTAGGAAGGGTCAATGGAGGTCAGAAGATTAATAGCCACGCTCTTCACTATTTTGATCCCCCATCTGAGTTTCTGAAGGTGTATAAAATCAGCAAATAGTCACTAGAATGAATATGAAAACGCGTCATGGTACTGAAGGGGTTAAAAGAATCAAGGGAGCGATGCAGTGAAAGGCTACACTCCTCACTCCACAACACCACCATAACACCACGATGCATTTCCATACTGAGCCTTTTTTCTCTCTCTCTCTCTCTCTCTCTCTCTCTCTCTCTCTCTCTCTCTCTCTCTCTCTCTCATTTCTAGTTAGCTATTAATTATAACAACATTTATTTTGTGTTATTCCATGCCTGAGCTTCCGCGTGTGTGTGTGTGTGTGTGTGTGTGTGTGTGTGTGTGTGTGTGTGTGTGTGTGTGTGTGTGTGTGTGTGTGTGTGTGTGTGTGTGTGTGTGTGTGTGTGTGTGTGTGTGTTCACCATGAAAACATTAATTAATTGCCAGCTTGTGTCGATCTATCAGTGTCTGTCAGTCTCTCTCTCTCTCTCTCTCTCTCTCTCTCTCTCTCTCTCTCTCTCTCTCTCTCTCTCTCTTTGTGTTTGAGTGTCTGTCTGTCCGTCAGTCTGTCAGTCTTCTCAGTTCCACCTGTTTGATATTTCCTTTACATTTTCCTCCTCCTCATTTTCATTTATTCATGGTTGTAGTGTCTGTCTGTCTGTCTGTCTGTCTGTCTGTCTGTCCGTCCACCTGTCTGTCTGTCTGTCTGTCTATCTGTCTATCTGTCTGTCCGTCTGGCTGCCTGTCTGTCTGATGTTCGTTGCTTTATACTTGAAACGCTTTGTCCTCTCGACAGGATTATTTTCCATTGATGATGCAAAATGTATGTTAAACTATCATTAGAATCACGATGGCACACTGAAAAACTCTGATAACCTCCATTATACTGTTGAATCATTGCTAGAATTACGAAAACACTCTTGGTAACCTTAATTCATATCTACAAAGTCCATTCAGTTCATGGAAACATCCTTTGAAGCTTAATAACTTCCGCTACAGTCTCTTAAACTATCGCCAGAAGCACACGCAAAAACAAACCTTCTTGAAGACGTAATAATAATAATAATATTAATAACTTGCACTTCGAACTATTAAACTACTACTAGACTCGGGAAAATACCCTTGAAAACTCTAATAACTTCTACTTGAACCCTTAAACTACTACTAAATTCGCAAAAACACCCTTAAAAACACCTAGCAACTCCCACCAGAGTCCCTTGGCAGTAATTGAGTTAAACAAGAGGGTTCTGTAATACGGCTCTTCATCTCACTGGGAACTGGAAACATTACCTAAATTCTACTTTCCAAACGTCTTCACATTTCCTTGAGTACAATTCCAGGAGAGGTAAGAGGCTCGGAGGTGAGAGTATGTGGATGTGAGGGTCTTCTTTTCCATCTGCTTCCTCCTTCTTCCTCCTCCTCCTCCTTCTCCTTCTCTTCCTGCTTCTCTGCTCTTCCCGCGCCCCCAGCCGGGTTATCGTGGAGCAGAAGCGAGTTTTACGAGGATTGCTTCTCGTTCACGCGCCGCAGAGGAGCTTATCATTTCAATAGAGCACGATGGGTCCTGCTGAGCGCGCACTCCACCTCGCTCGCTCTGCGCTGAACACACACACACACACACTCACTCAATCACACACTCATACTCACTCACACACTCACTCACATACACATACTCACTCACTCACACACACATTCTCACTCACTCACACACACATTCTCACTCACTCACTCACTCACTTACATACTCACTCACTCACACGCACACATAGTCACTCACACACTCACTCATTCACATACACACACACTCACTCGCTCACATACACACGTACCATATAGATATAGAGATATGTGGATAGATAGTTTATTGCCCACAACAAACATTATAATACTCACATATGCTCACATACACACACACACACACACACACACACACACACACACACACACACACACACACACACACACACACACAAGAGCTTAATCTTTTATCTTCTTCTTTCTGATTTATTTATCTTTATTTTTCTTCTTCTTTTCGTCTTGACATTTTTTTTCCTTTTGCTTTCTTGACCATTATCTTTGTTGCTTGTTCCGTTTGTTTCTCTCTCTTCCCTCCTTTTCATGTTTTTTTTTTTCTACTACTTTTTAAAATTTTTCTTCCTTTCTTTTCAATTCTCTTTTTCATGCTTTTGCATGCCTATTTCTTCCCATTTTCTGCTCCTTTTCTCCCTATTATTATCTTTTTATTACTGTTCTTATTGGTTTTCATTTTCTCTCCTCATCTTAATATCTTTCCATTCTTTTCTTTTTCTTCCGTTTCTTTTTATTATTTTCCAATTTTAGTTCTCTTTATTTTTTGTTCTGTATATTTTCTTTGCTTTCTACTTTTCCATCCTCCTGCGTTTCTTCGTTTTCTTTTCCTCTTGCTCTTTATTTCTGTTTTTGCACTTTTCTTTTATATTTCTCCTTTCCTATTCGCTTCCTTTCACTAATTTTCTTCTTCTTCATTAGCTTTTTCTTCCTACTTTCCTTTTTTTTATCCTCATTGTGTTGTTTCCCTCTGTTCTTTTTTTCTCTTTCCGTTCTTCGCCTCCTCGACTTTCCCTCCCTTTCCTTTTCTTTCCTCATGTTTCTTGTTTTTTCCTTCTCTCCCATTCTCTTCCTAACTCTTCCGTCTCTATTTTGTTTCTTTTCCTCCTCCTTTCCTCTTCTTTCCTCATCCACATCCTCTTTCTCCTCCAATTCTTTAAGGTTTCCTCCTCCTTTCCTCTCCTCTTCCTTTTCCTCCATCCTTTCCTATGTTTTAATTATTCTAGTCTTCCTTCTCCTCCTCCTTCTTCTTCAAGGTGTACTGTTATTTGGTGTTCCTTTTTATATTCCTTTGTACATTCCTCCTCTTCCTCTTCCAGTATTTCTCTTATTCTTGCTTTTATTCTTCTCCTTTCTTCACAATTCTTGGCCTCTTCCTCATCCTTGTTTTTCTTTTTCTTTTTTATTCTCCATTAATTTTGTCCTTTTCTACTTTTCCTAGTACGTATAACCTTCCTTGTTTTCCTCCTCCTCCTTCTAGTGCTCCTCCTTCGCCTCCTCGTCCTCTTCCTCGGCATCAAGTTCTCTGTTTCCGTGTTTCCCTCTCCCCGAGACACCAGCTTTCCACTTTCCGATACGCGAGCACAGCCTTTGACACGACCTGATTCTTTTTTGATTAGGGCAGATCAAGGCTTCCAATTATCTGGCAACGAGGCGCGAGCTGCTCACCTGCCTTGCTTCCTCGCCTGCTTGCTGCTCCTCATGGAAAGCGAAGCAGCGTCTGAGGAATACAAAGGAATACAAAAGAAAGACAGGGGTGTGTATACGCTATGTTCTCGTATTAGGACTGATTGGTGAGGTTCCCATGGGTGTTTTAAAGGACGCAGAGATGGCAAGGGAAGCAGCAAGTAGGGAATAAAAATGAAAATAAAAGGGGAGTGTTATTGAATTTTCTTTTTTTGTATAAGGACTGTTTTCAAAGACCACGGAGATGGTTGGTCAGGTTTTCATGGGTGTTCTCAAAGGATACGGAGATGATACGGGAAGTAGCATATAAGACACGAACGATAACACAAGAAGAAAGAGGACTATCATTGAATTTTTCTTTTCGTATAAAGACTGTTTTCAAAGGCCACAGAGATGATAGGTCAAGTTTTCATGGGTGTTTTCTATGGACACAGAAATGATAAGGGAGGCAACATGTGAGGAACACAAACAAAAACAAAGGAAGGACAGAGGAGTATTATTGAATTTTGTTATCGTGTAAGGACTGTTTTCAAACGCCACGTACATGTTTTCAAGGGTCACAGAGATGATTAGTCAGGTTTCCATGGATGCATTCAAAGGACACAGAAATAATAAGGGAAACAACTCGTAAGGAACACAAACGGATACAAGGAAAAGACAAGAGCGTATAAATGCTTCCACTGCGACATGTAACAATTGACTAGAAACATTACATGAAGTCTTTACAAACATCTACAAAAATGCAGGGGAGTAAAAGGAACAGAGTTTTGCAGTTTCTGGCCTGGAAATAGCTGTAGAACAAGAAGAGATGCCTCAAGGAGAGATGTGACAAGTAGCAGTGAAAGGATTGATTGATTATAACGGCTGTTCTCAAAACCACGGGCGCTTTGGGGGCCGAGGGGTCTCTAAGCACACGGGTTGGAATTCCAGTGTAGGATGGACTTCTTTACTCAAGATAACGAGAATTTTCAGACAGGAGGTTCTAAAAAGCTTCATCCTTTAGCCCATAAATTCACGAGAAAAAACCCACATTGTATAAATAAAAAAGAAAGCCACAGAGGCGATTGGTCAGCTTCTGTTGATGATGTTAGAGTCTCTGTTAAATATCACTAAAATCCCACAAACAGGAAAAAAAAAAATCCTTAAAACTCCATTAACTTTTACTATGAATTATCGAAGGAAATCCAAATAATAAACGATCCTGATTAAACACTCTCTCCATCAATTCAACACTCAAAGCCCAGCTATTGTTGAGTTCTCGTGAGTGTTTGTCCCTCTGATGATGCAGAATCCTGGTTTATGCATCACAGGAATCAGGAAAACACTTGAAAACTCGAAGGACTTCCACGAGACTAGAGCTACTAACCCCTTCACAACTGGAATACATTTTCTCCTTGAGATTTGTGAACGATTAGACCATTTTATTGACATTAAGAAGGGTCTATGAAGGTCAGAAGATTAATGGGTCAAAGTCTTCACTATTTCAATCCCCACATAAGTTTCTGAAGCTGTACAAAGTCACCAAATAGTAAGCAAAATGAATACAGAAACGCGTCATGGTACAGAAGTGGTTAAAGGGTTCTGGGGCATCATAGTTCAAAGACAAGTAAATAATTTTCACCAAACAAGGTTCAAAGATTAATATTCATGGTACAGTGTTCAAGTTGTCAAGTTCAGAGTCTTTCATAGTTAAGGGTTTATAATTAAATGCTTAAAATTCAAGGGTTCAAGGGTTCAAGGGTTCAAGGTTTCAAAGGTTCAATAATTCAGAACCACCTGCGTCCCAGTGGTCCATCTTTCCACGATAGGAGTGTTCAGAATCTCGGTGTTAGTGTTTGCAAAAATCTCCCGTTAGTGATCAAGTTTGTTCGTCTCATTACCTCATATGACAAACTTTGGTGTGAGGAAAAGATATAGACATACAGCCAGATATAGACTTTCGTCCCCACACACACACACACACACACTCTCTCTCTCTCTCTCTCTCTCACCACGAATATTTCTAAAAAGGTCACGGAGATGATTAGCTGAGTTGTGATTAGCTGAGAGTGTTTCGCCAGTTAGTAATACAGAAATATTGTTAATTTATCACCAGAACCGTATTTAAAATCTTAAAAACCGTAAAACTTAAACTTGAGCCCTTTCAAAGTAACCCTTACGAGTTTTTTTTTTTTCATAAGGTCACTGAGATGATTAGTTGAGTTGTCAAGAATGTTTTTTTTTTTGTTAGAAATATAGAAATCTTGTTAATTTGTGACCAGAACCGTGCAGTAGTGGAGGGCTGATACAAAAGCGTCTCAAGAGTACGGTCCATAGATTCGGAAAATAAAATAAAAAGATAGAAAAAGCAAAGAATAAACGAGGAAATATAAGTCAGAACAGAAGACCATAATTGTTTAACTAGAACCTTTTCAAAGTAGTGGAGGGCTGATACGAAAGCGTCTCAAAAATACGGCCCATGGACTCGAAAAAAGAAGAAAATAAGACAGAAAAAGCAAAGAATAAACGAGGAAACAACTTAAAACAGAAGATCATAATTGTCACCGTTCAAAATCGTACTTTGCACTTGCTTCTCGATTTTCTTTTTTCCCCTTTTTTTTTTTTTTTTTTAAGTTTGATGAGAAGTATCAGTCGTGGAGTTAATAATACACTAATACGCACGCTTCCTTATTACCGGCGGGCCAGCGTGAAGCACTAAATTCACTCTTACAATATCCAAAGTTTCATTACGCGAGAAGAGAACATCGTCATCTTATTACAATGAACACGAGAGTTGAGCCAAAATGTTAATATACCGGAGGAGATATTTCTACCTCTCTCCCTCTCTCTCTCTCTCTCTCTCTCTCTCTCTCTCTCTCTCTCTCTCACAATGAACAAAAGCTCGTTCTGGATTTAAAGATGAAACTCAATGGAAATTTACTCCCCTTCTGCATAATGAACGTGCTAGAAGACCCTTAGTGATGCCAAGCTCGTGGAGAGAGAGAGAGAGAGAGAGAGAGAGAGAGAGAGAGAGAGAGAGAGAGAGAGAGAGAGAGAGAGAGAATGAGTCATATTGGTATATTTATGTATACTGGTAAATTTCAAAGTAGATCATGTATTCTGGAGGATATTCGTTAGATATAGTTGTCTTTCTGTCTGTTTGTCTGTTTGTTTGTGTCTGCCTCTCTGTCTGTTTCTCTCTCTCTCTCTCTCTCTCTCTCTCTCTCTCTCTCTCTCTGAAAAAAAACACAGGTCCACAATAGATGAAGGCAATACGATAATACTTTGCCCCTATTCATTTATTATTACTCTTATAAATATTTCTTTTATCAACAGATTCTCCATTCATGCAAAGGAAAAAAAAAAATGTTAACAGCATTCCCAGAACACACACACACACACACACACACACACACACACACACACACACACACACACACACACACACACACACACACACACACACACACACACACACGGGGTAGAGGGCAGAGTAAGCAGCTTAGGACAAAATATAAATCCTTTGTAGTTCATTATATGCATTTCCACTAAGAGACAAATTACAGAGGACGAAGAAATCTACGTAAAAATGAAATCTGGAGTTGGTGTAGGTAGTAATAATAGTAGTAGTGGTGGTGGTGGTGGTGGTGGTGGTGGTGGTAGTAGTAGTAGTAGTAGTAGTAGTAGTAGTAGTAGTAGTGGTGGTGGTGGTGGTGGTGGTGGTGGTGGTGGTGGTGGGAATAGTCGTAGTTGTATTAGTAGTAGTAATAATAGTGGTGGTAGTGGTGGTAGTAGCAGTAGTAGTAGTAGCAGTAGTAGTAGTAGTAGTAGTAGTAAAAGTGGTAGTGGTAGTAGTATTAGTAGTATTAGTAGTATTAGTATTAGTATTAGTAGTAAAAGTAGTAGTAGTAGTAGTATTAAAGTGGTAGAAGGAAACATACATGGAAGAGAGAGAGAGAGAGAGAGAGAGAGAGAGAGAGAGAGAGAGAGAGAGAGAGAGAGAGAGAGAGAGAGAGAGAGAGAGAGAGAGAGAGAGAGAGAGAGAGAGAGAGAGAGAGAGAGAGAGAGAATCAAAATGTACGAGAAACATATCAAATCAAGGAAGCTAAACGTGAGAAGTAAATCAAAAGACAGAACGCAGTAAATAAGAATTCATAAGATTAATAGAGACAAACAGAGGGAAGGAAGAGAGGGAAGAGAAGGATCAGATTGCTTTACTCTTATTCCGGAAAGAGATTGGGAAGTGAATGTAAATATAAACACCAGAAAGAGAGAAATGAAGGAAGGAAAGAGAGGAAGAGGAAAAAACAAATATTAAAAAAAAGGAAATAAAGTAAGGAAATTGAGACATAAGGATATAAGAACATAAAAAAAAGGAAAGTTTTATGAAGCCATTAGGTCTAAACGTGGCAGTCCCATTATGAACATATTTATTTATTTCCACCTGTTATCCCCATCCATGTATTTGTCTAGTCTTCTTATAAAGCTCCCTATTGATTTAGCACGAATAATCCGATCACTGAGTCCGCTCCCTTCATCAACCATTCCGTTAGTGAACCAGCTCCTTCTCGTATCTTTCTTAGAATTTCTCAAGCTTGAACCCATTTTTTCTTGTTCTATCCTGGCTACTGATCCTAAGAACTTTGCTCATGTCCTTTTTGTTGTAATCTCTATACCACTTAAATATTTCTACCAGGTCCCCTCTTTACCTACGTTTCTCTTAGGGGTGCAAAATTTAGTATCTTCAATCTCGCTTCGTAGGGAATATCTCTCATCCCCTTTATCTTTTTAGACATTCTCCTTTGCACTAATTCTAACAGACCTATATCTTTCCTATAATGTGGGGACCAGCGTCCGTATTCAGAAACACTTTGCTCTCTCACCACGACTATTTTCCAAGGCTACAGAAATGATTAGCCGAGTTTTCAAGAGTGTTTCTTCTGTTAATAATGTAGAAATCTTATTATTCTGCCTCTAGAACCGTGAAAACACCCTTAAAAACTCGTGTCAATTTAAATAAAGCCTTTTGAAATATTTGAGGTGAAGCGTAGAAAGGTTTTGAGGATACCAGCCCAGAACTGCAACGCATAATCTAGATGTGGTGTGACCAGCGCCACGCAAATATAACATTAATATTACTTTGGGACTTCTGCTTTTAACACTCCAGAATATTAACCCTAGTATCTTATTTGCCTTATTTCTCGCCTCTCTGTATTGTTTACTTAGACCAAGATCGGAGCTTAAGTCTCTCTTCATATTCTGAACGCACCAGGGCCTCCTTGTTTATTGAGTACCTATTGTGTGGATTTCCTCTGTCTAGGCTAAGTACTTCGCATTTATTATCGTTGAGCTGTCTATCCATTCCTTCATTCTGTCTAAACCTACCTGCAAGGCGATGGCATCCGAATATGACCTATTCAATCTACATATCTTCGTGTCATCCGCAAATTTAGTAATATCAATACTAATTCCAATTGAATCATAAATACAAATGGAAAATATCAATGGTGCTAAAGATAATTTCTGTGGCACCCCACTAATTACTTGACCCCCACTTGAAGTTCGAGCCGTTTATTACAGATCTCTAACAACGACTTTATCCAGCCTTATATTTTCCTTCATCCCATCCACCTTAACTTTTCTCAAGAACCTTTTATTTATTTTTTTTATACCATGTGGGCTTTTCACGGGAATTTATGGGCTAAAGAGGATACTTATTAAGGGTACCTCCTATTTCAAAGCCCACCCGCTAGAAACCGTTGCCCCGAGTGAGGAAGCCCAACCTACACTCAACCCGTAGACAGGATTCGAACCCGTGCGCTTGGAGACCCCTCGGACCCCAAAGCACGCACGAATCCACTGTACCACGGCGGCCCCTCTGAAGAAAATACGTAAGAAAGAAAAACAAGTTAGAAGAAAAGTAACACAAGACTGAAATAAATGAATAAGAGAGAAAACGTTTTATTTTAAAGATATGACAGCAAGAGATGGGCAGAGGAGGATAAGTTAAGTAAAAAAAAAAAAAAAAAAAACGTCAATAACTACAATGAGAACAAACCAAAAGAGGACGTACTGAGAGAAAAATAGATAAATAAATAACAAAGAGTAGAACAGGCAGGGAAATAAATGAAGAACGGAACTGATAAGAATAAATAAGCAAAGAATGATAAACAATACAGAAAAAAAAGAAAAAATAAGAAAAGCAGAATGAAAGATATTAACGTCAATAACTATAAAGAGAGAGAGAAAAAAAAAGATGATATACCGAGAGAAATATAGATAATAAATGAAGAACGCAATTAATAAGAATAAACAAGTAAAGAATGTCAAATGATACAAATAAAAAAGGTAAAAAAAGGAACAGCAAACTTATAGAGAGAGAGAGAGAAAAAAAAAGAGGATATACCGATAGAAAATAGATAATCAAATAAACAGAAAACGATAAGAAAAAAAATGTCAAAAATGATAAAAAATACAAATAAAAAGAAAGAAGAAAGCAGGAAAATGAAAAATAATAACGTCAAGAGAACAAACCGAAAGAGAAATACTGACAGAAAAATTGATAAATGAGCAGAACAGACGGGAGAAAAAAATGAAAAAAACGTAATTGATAAGAATGAATAGGCAAAGAATGATAAAGAATACAAATGAAAAAAGGGAAAAAACAGCAAAATAAAAAAAAAAAAGATAACAAGGGGAAGGAAAATTCACGAGTAGAAAAAAAGAGTGAAAAAAAATTGACGGTACAGAAAAGAAGACAGGAAAAAAAAAAATGAACAAAAACGTAATAAAAAAAGTTGCAAAATAAAAAAAAAAGAATGAGAATGCAAAAAAAAGTGAATAAAAAAGAAAAAACAAAGAGAAAATAAGATCAAACAAAAAGAAAGAAAGAAAGGAAGGAAGGAAAGAAGAACGAGAGGAAATAAGGAAGAAGTAGACAAAAAATAAGGAAAAAAGAATGAAAACAAGGAAGAGAATGAAGAAAAAAAAAAACAAGAGAAGAAAGCCAAAAAACCAACAAGAGGCCAAGAAAAGGATGAATGAATAAATGAAGGAAGGAAAGAAGAAAAAAAAGAAAGAAGGAATGAAGCAAAGGAAGAAAGAAGGAAAAGCCAAAACAGTGATGAAAATGATGAATGAGATGAATGAATGACGAGCGAATGAATAAACGAAGGGCGAAGAACGGAAGGAGAATAAAAAGAAAGAGAAAATATGAAGAAGGAGGGAGGGAAAGAGGGGGTGAGGAAGGAAGGAGAGAGAGGAGAGGGAGGGAGGGAGGGAGGGAGGGAGGGAGGGAGGAATGAAGGGAGGGAAGTCAGTGCAAAAAAGAAGGAAGGAAGGAAGGAAGGAAGGGA
>NC_059264.1:13155334-13180334 GCF_017591435.1 Portunus trituberculatus
GAGAGAGAGAGAGAGAGAGAGAGAGAGAGAGAGAGAGAGAGAGAGAGAGAGAGAGAGAGAGAGAGAGAGAGAGAGAGAGAGAGAGAGAGAGAGAGAGAGAGAGAGAGAGAGAGAGAGAGAGAGAAAGACCTTACTATAGAGAGTATTCTGAAACGGTTCTGTGACACACCTCTAATGTTTTTAACCTCTTCAGTACCATGACACGTTTTAACATTTATTCTGCTTACTATTTGGTGGTTTCATACACCTTTAGAAACTTATTGAAGGTGTTAAAACAGTGAAGACTTTAGCTATTAATCTTCTCACCTTCACAGACCCTTCCTATTCCTAATGTAAATAAAATCGTCTAATCATAACCAAACTCAAGGTAAAAAATGCGTCCCAGTACTGAAGGGGTTAAAGAGCTCTAGTTGAAGCTGCATGAGTTTTTACGGACAACCTTACTTTTCTAGAGACAGATTAACAATATTTCTTTTATTTATTCTGCTTACTATTTGGTGCTTTCATACAGCTTCAGAAACTTATTGAAGGTGTTAAAACAGTGAAGACCTTAGCTATTAATCTTCTCACCTCCACAAACTTTTTCTAATGTAAATGAAATCGTCTAATTATAACAAAACTCAAGGTAAAAATGTGCCCCAGTACTGAAGGAGTAAAAGGACATTAGTTGAAGCTGCACGAGTTTTTACGGACAATTTTACTTTTTTAGAGACAGATTAACAATATTTCTACATTAATAATGGAAGAAACACTTTTGAGAACACGGCTAATCATTTCTAGAACCATTGAAAAACAGTCGAAGTCGAAGCATTTCTAAATACTACATACACTAGAAAGAATAACAGAGAACTGACAGACAGACAAACAGACACACACACACACACACACACACACACACACACACACACACACACACACACACACACACACACACACACACACACACACACACACACACACACACACAGATAGTTGAACGTGAACGGACATGTAATATTCCTTTGGTTAAGTAATTTGACGAGGCTTCATTGGCAGCAACATAAGTGAATTTTGAAGTTGCTGAAGTATTGAAATGCGTGTTGTTTTCTGTTGGCTCTGGTGTGCAAATCGTCGAAGTTTACTCAGAGGAAAAAAAAGAAAATAAAATGATAAATGAAGTGAATGCTTAACCCCTTCAGTACCATGACGCACTTTCATATCCATTGTGGTTACTATTTGGTGATTTTATACAGCTTCAGAAACTTTTGTGGGAATTAAGATCGTGAAGACTCTGGCCATCAATCTTCTGACCTCCATAATGTAAATAAAATTGTCTAGTCACACCTAAAACTCTAGGTAAAAATCTGTCCCAGTACTGAAGAGGTTAAAAACAAATAAGATTTTTTATATATTTTTTATTTATACCATGTGGACTTTTCACGGGAATTTATGGGCTAAAGGGGATAAGTTATGGAGTATTTCAGTAATCGAATGTCTGTCGTTTCATTTGGGCTCTGTGAATCTTTTAAGGTTACTGGAATAAAGTGGAAAAGAACGTACAAAAATAAAATAAAATAAATAAATGAATAAATAAATGAATGAACAAATGAATTAATAAATAGATAAACAAATAAAAATACGCATCACGCCAACAGCAGTCTGAGTTTAGATCAATATAATTTTTCACAATCGCAGACTCATCACTCGGTAGTCGCCTGAAGAGGAAGAATCTTGCTCTTCACATTCTTTCTTATCTCTTCCGTGTCAGTTCCGTCAGTTGTCAGTACAGCCGGTCACTCGCCTCCACCTTGCTCTTGTCCTCAACTCCTTCAGTACTGAGACACATTTTCACTTCATGTTTTGGGTATGATTAGGCTATTCTATTTACATTAGGAAGGATCTATGGAAGTTAGAAGATAAATGGCCAGTCTTCATTATTTCTATCCCCACATAAGTTTTTGAAGGTGTATAAAATCACCATATAGTAAACAGGATGAATATGAAAACGCGTTATGGTACAGAAGGGGTTCATGTCCTCTTTCACAATCATCGCCAGTAAATCTTCTTTCAGTGCGTCCATAGACATTCCTTTTGGCCTTCCTGTCTTTCTCCAGCATCCTCCTTTCACGTAGTCACCTCTCTATACACTGTCACACAAGCGCACCCTCTTCAGCTTCCTAATTTAGCCTTCATTTGCCTTCTGCTTACGGCCACATGGCTTCTCTTCTGTAGCTTCCTCAATCACTCATCTCTCCTCTATACACCGTCTCACTGCATCATTCTCTCCTCTCTAGTCTCCTCACCCACTCTTGTATATAAAGCCACACCGCCTCACGCCTTCATTTCCAGCTTCCTCACACACGTCTCATCTCTCCCCTATACATGGCGGCACCGCCTCACTATCGCCTCTGTAGCTCTATTGATGTCCTGCCAAGTGAAATAACATGGCTGGGTTTAGGGCCATATTCTGAAACACTTCTGCGCTACACCCTGCCTACATTCAAACGTCCCTAGTTGAAATGTCACGGATTTTTAAGTGTTTCACGGTTCTAGTGATAGATTGATAAAATTTCTTCACTTATGCCGGGAGAAACACGCATGAAAATCCAGTCAATCATTTGTATGTCACTGGAAAATAGTTGTGGTGAGAGAGCGACGGGTTTCCGAACACTGGTCTTTCTCACCACCAGTGCCAGTCGCCAGCGAGGTTGTCAGTCCGTCCCGCTTCCCGTCCGCGTTACTCTCTCTAAATACAATATCTGCTTCCAACAACTCGATGAAAATGTGAGATTCTGTGCAGTTTTTAAAGGAAGAATTACTTTCGTGAGGGTCTATATATTGTATTTATCAAAAAAGAAAGCTTAATTGTCAGCATTCCTTTCGTCTGATATTAATGAAAGGTTGAATAAAAATTGAATGCCGTATAAACCAGCGGTTCTCAAACTTTGTTGCTTGGAGGCGCATGAAAGGCACAGTCCCCTCCACTACACTTTCATCACTCAGCCTCGTCAGTGTGTGAGTCGACGATGTGAATCGTCTGCTTCGACTCGTATTCCAAACAAACCCCGCCAATCCCTCCCACTTACTCGCACTGACTGCAATGTGTGTCGGCAGCGAGTGGAATCAGGTGGGCGGGCCGTTCATACCAGGTCATGCACACACTGGCGACGCTCAGTGATGAACGAGTGGAGGGCACAATTGTATGTACACCTTGAACATGCCGGCGCACCAACCCAATAGCCAGCTGTAGTGCAGGCTTATTGAAAGAAACAAATCTAAAAACACATCCCTATTGAGGACAAAATAGTCAGTGCACTTAAATGATTGTTGCGGCACACTGTTCGTGACTCGCTACTTTAAGAACAGTGTTTTGAAACGCTCTGCTCTCTCACCACAGCTAGTTTCAAAGGTTACAAAAATGATTAACTGGATTCTCAAGAGTGTTTGTATTGTTAATAGTCCAGAAATCATACAAACTTTTCACTAGATTAGTAAGAACACTTAAAATCCATGCCCCTTTCAGCAAAGCCTTTTGAAAGTATATGAGAAGCTGCGGTGTTGTGTGAGGTGGCAGTGTTGCTCATGCGTTGGGCATCTGACCCTCAAGCTTTATTCGAACTTCATTTTGTTCACCTCTTTTGTAACTCGTGTAGTGAATTCACAGCCCAACACAGGCCATGATACATCTTCAGAAGTAGTAATAAGCTAAGAAATGGACGGGAATTCAACAACTTTACATAAAAAAAATTGTATTCCTGACCAGAAATCTTTTCACTTCATTCCAACACTCCAATCTCTCCCATCTGCCACGAGTGACGGTCGTGCTGCGTTGTTCATCAGCCTCTTCTTCACACAATGTAATGCCTCAGTTACTGGCGATGCGATCCCATCAGTACTTGAGGTAAGATTCGCAACCTGACAGCTAAATACCTCCTCCACAGAGAGAGAGAGAGAGAGAGAGAGAGAGAGAGAGAGAGAGAGAGAGAGAGAGAGAGAGAGAGAGAGAGAGAGAGAGAGAGAGAGAGAGAGAGAGAGAGAGAGAGAGAGAGAGAGAGAGAGAGAGAGAGAGAGAGAGAGAGAGAGAGAGAGAGAGAGAGAGAGAGAGAGAGAGAGAGAGAGAGAGAGAGAGAGAGAGAGAGAGAGAGAGAGAGAGAGAGAGAGAGAGAGAGAGAGAGAGAGAGAGAGAGAGAGAGAGAGAGAGAGAGAGAGAGAGAGAGAGAGAGAGAGAGAGAGAGAGAGAGAGAGAGAGAGAGAGAGAGAGAGAGAGAGAGAGAGAGAGAGAGAGAGAGAGAGAGAGAGAGAGAGAGAGAGAGAGAGAGAGAGAGAGAGAGAGAGAGAGAGAGAGAGAGAGAGAGAGAGAGAGAGAGAGAGAGAGAGAGAGAGAGAGAGAGAGAGAGAGAGAGAGAGAGAGAGAGAGAGAATCTCCTGAGGTGCAGGGTCTGACAGATCATGTCACCTTCCCCACACATGAACGAGGAGGGACATTAGACCCTGTCATCTCAGACTACCAGGAAGACAAGCTTCAGTGTCATCAGCTGGGGCTCGTGGGCAGCTCTGACCATCACGCTGTACTGACACAGCTGGAAGTGGGCGTGGCTCAGGACGAGGCCACCACCCGCACCATCTGGCTGTGGAACAAAGCAGACTGGGCTTCCCTGCGCCGCGACCTGACCCACACCCCATGGGCCACTCTGCTACAGGGAGGAGCAGAGAGTGAAGCACTTGCACTCACCTCTCACCTTCTCGCCCTCCAGAGACGCCACGTCCCACACAGGGAATACACCACCAGATCGACGGATCAGCCATGGTTTGGCTACCGTTGCCGTGTTGCTGCCGAGGCAAAGTATGCTGCCTGGCTCCGCTACAAGAGGAACCCGACTCGGCGCAACAAGGACCTGCACAGGGCTGCATGCAGGAGGATGGTGGTAACCAGCAAGTGGGCCTTAAAAAAGTGGGAGGAAAGCCTGCGCCGGAAACTGTGTGGCACTGGCGTAGGAAACAAAACTTGGTGGTCTCTTGTTAAGGACAAACAAGGAACTGGCCACCAAGAATCCATCCCTCCCTCAGCAAGCAGGACGGTACTGTCGCCACCAGCAGTAAGGAGAGGGCACAGTTGCTGGCTTCCTTGTTTGCTGGAAAATGAAGGTCGGGAATCCACAGCAGCCACCGCCTCAGCTGGTCCAGCAATGTGAGAAGACTGTCACCATGGTGGAGGTGACGCATCAGCAGGTGAAGCGATTATTGCGGGGCTGGACACACAGAAAGCCACCGGCCCTGATGACATCAGCCCGCACCTGCTGAAGCGATGCTCCCAGGAACTGGCTGCCCCTCTCACCCAAGTTCACAACTTGTGTACGGGAAAACGTCTGGCCTTCAGTGTGGAAGGAGGCTCGAGTAGTTCCTGTACACAAAAAGCTCCAGGACGGACCCAAAAAACTACAGACCCATATCCCTGTTGTCAGTGGTGGGTAAAGTGTTTGAGAGGGTCGTGGCAGAGGTGGTGTGTAGCCATCTCAAGGACAATGCCCTCCTCTCAGACCAACAGTTTGGGTTCAGACCTGGAAGGTCAACCTCCGACCTAATGATGCTTCTCACCAGGCATTGGCAGGACGCCCTCGACGACGGCAAGGACACTATAGTGGTTGCTTTGGACATAGCAGGAGCTTTTGATAAAGTATGGCACAACGGATTACTAGAAAAGCTTCGTGCTAAAGGCATCCAGGGTGGCTTGCTACGACTCTTGGGAAATTACCTGCAGGACAGAAGCCTCAAGGTGGTTGTCAACGGGCAAACATCTGAGTCCCTGCCTGTGGAGGCATCAGTGCCACAGGGTTCAATTCTTGGCCCACTCCTGTGGAATATCTACGTGGATGATCTTCTCCAGCTACTGCCAGGAGTCATGGCCTATGCTGATGACTGCACCCTCTCCTATACCTATCCACGCCAGGACAGTGGGCGGGCTGCTGAGGCCATCAATCAGCAGCTACGAGTGATAAAGGAGTGGGGTGCTCGCTGGCAAGTGACATTCGCGCCGGAGAAGACACAAGCAATGGTTGTCTCTCGGTCCCCAGCCGCCATGGCAGCAATGGCAGGAAAGTTGTCTTTGGCGCTGCTGCTCTCCCACTCCAAGATGACGTCAAGATACTTGGAGTGGAGGTGGATCGAGGGCTGAGGTTTGACAGGCATGTCAAAACCATTGCCAAGAAAGCCTCTCACAGGATCTCCGCTCTCAGAAGGATCGCCAGTTTCCTCGACAGGAAGGGAGACTGCTGCTGTACAAGGCACAGGTGCGGCCCCACCTTGAATACGCAGCTCTCTCCTGGATGTCCTGTGCCGCCACACACAGAAGGAGACTGGACAGCATCCAACGCCGCGCCATACGGCTAGTAGATGCTGCACTACCACCTCACCCAGAGCCTGAGCGTCCCCTTGATTCACTGGAACACCGCAGAGACGTGGCGGCGATCGTAGTGTTCCATAAGGCACAGGTGCAAAGAGTGCCACATCTGGCAGGGCTGCGTCATCCTCTAAGAGTCACCGCACGGAGCACGAGAACGGTGCTCAATGGTGGTGACGCCGTAGAGGTGCCGCGATCCCACGGGTGTCAGCATCAACGCACCTTCGCAGGACGCGTCTCCAGGATGTGGAACTTGTTCACGGCCGCGGTGCCTCACGTCCAGGAGATGAACACACACAGTGTCAAACTGATGGCACATAAGTGGAGACAGACACTGCCAACTCCTCTGACACTCTTTGTGACGTGACACTCAGTGTAGTGCAGTGCGTGAATAGTGCTAGTGAAGTGAAACGAATAGTGCTCCATTTACATGCTGACCATCTTGTATATTATCTATTTTTAAGTCTTGTAAATATTGTAGAGAAATAGATTGTAGTACCCTTAGAATAGGTAGCACACGACAGTGCGCCTTTGGGTACATGTTCCTTTGTATTAAGTTTTGTTTAAAAAAAAAAAAAAAAGAGAGAGAGAGAGAGAGAGAGAGAGAGAGAGAGAGAGAGAGAGAGAGAGAGAGAGAGAGAGAGAGAGAGAGAGAGAGAGAGAGAGAGAGAGAGAGAGAGAGAGAGAGAGAGAGAGAGAGAGAGAGAGAGAGAGAGAGAGAGAGAGAGAGAGAGAGAGAGAGAGAGAGAGAGAGAGAGAGAGAGAGAGAGAGAGAGAGAGAGAGAGAGAGAGAGAGAGAGAGAGAGAGAGAGAGAGAGAGAGAGAGAGAGAGAGAGAGAGAGAGAGAGAGAGAGAGAGAGAGAGAGAGAGAGAGAGAGAGAGAGAGAGAGAGAGAGAGAGAGAGAGAGAGAGAGAGAGAGAGAGAGAGAGAGAGAGAGAGAGAGAGAGAGAGAGAGAGAGAGAGAGAGAGAGAGAGAGAGAGGGGCTGAGGCTGTCCCAGTAATAGTAGATGGTCTGTGGATAATATACAGCAATGTTAAGTGCTTGGAATATATGAACAGTTTGTGAGAGGTAATGATAATGATATGCTGTGTCAATGTTGTGGTGCCCAGATGAACTAGAGAGACAACCCAGAGAAAAATGAAGTAAGTCAGTAAAATAACAACCGGAAATGTGTATATACAAATGTAAAATAAGAATAAAAAATAATAAATACAGTCTCCCTACCTGCTTCTGTATTGATATCTTCCTATGGCCTGAATTAATCTAAGAGGAAGGTTTCAAGCCATTCATCCCTTTCCTTTGACTAAACCTCGGATCTCACGGGGATTTACAACTAAGAGGGCCTTTTTGTTTCACTCTTTATGTTGTCCTTGGCCAAATTTCTACTCTTACATGAAAAAAGATCAATCATATTGGGGAAAAAAAACGTGATAATAGCCAATGAACAAACTAAAACAGTAAGTATATATATAAAAAAAAAGCTGAAATAATGGTAAATATTCGGTAGATGATACACAGCAATGCTCAGTGTTTGGAATGTCTGAAGTTTATGTTAGATAATTAGGATTAAATAAATATTGTGTCAGTGTTATGGTTCCTGATGCACAAAAACTAGAAAACCAACAAAAACAAATAAGTCAATAAGACCAATAAAAAGTATCAATGTGTGTAAAGTCAGCAGCTCTCTGCCTGTATCTGTATTTCCAACTTCCTATGACTTGACTTCATTTAAGAGGGAGGTTTCAAGACGTTTATCCCTGTCTTCCGGCTAACCTTTTCAGCACTGTAAGGGGACTGGCGACTGAGTGGGCTTTTTTTTTTTTTATTAATTTTTACTTGCCCTTGGCCAGTTTTTCCTTCTTACCTAAAGATATAAAACAAAATAAAAAAATATATACGAGCAAACACTACTAATGTAATAATGAACAATGATTGAGAACAAAGGGAAAGTTGATACTGTGTTGTGTTAGTTACTACGTTAATGAGCCTCGTGACTACCCGTGGAGCTCTTCTTGTTACGCGAGTCTTGGGAAGTGGCTGTGCTAGTGAAAATAATGAATCCTTCCACTGTTAGTTGGCACATCTTTCCTTAATCACCAACCATTATGCACCATCTTTTCTTGCTCTACAGCCACCGCCAAGCGTTTACGAGTCAGAAATTGCAAATGTATACCTTTTCATCCTCTTATTCTTTGTAGATGCTTATAGAGACCTTCTACATTGCTTTTAGGCATGTATTCAGAAACGCTTTGCTTTCCAACGTCTAAAGTTGAAGATACTCGTGTTTTTAAGGACGTTTTTATGTTCTGGTGATAGATTGGCAAGATTTCTTGTTTATTCATAAGAGAAGCTGTCTTTAAAATCCTGCTAGTTGTCTCTGTGGCCTTGAAAAATTGTCGTAGTGACAGGGGAAGGCGTTTCTGAATATGGGTTTTTAGTGGTGCGATTTGTTGCAAGCCGCAGTGAAAGGTGATGTACACGCACCGAACAGCGCTGTCGTGCATCTCTGAAAATAAATAGGTTCTCTTTCAAGGATGCATAGTGTTCTTTCATATGATGGCGTGGTGTTTCATTTCAAAGATTACATCAGACTCACCTGTATGTAAACTGTCAATTTCTCATGTCTGTAGCCTCTGAAGAAAACTGTTGGTCGAGACGTTAGAGAAATAAAGATCTCTTGTTACTCTGTGCTCCATCTTCACCACATTCCATAGTGATACCTTTTTTTTTTATTCATTTATACCATGTGGGCTATTTCATGGGAATTTATGGGCTAAAGGGGATACTTTTTGGGGTACATCCTATCTGAAAGCCCACCCGCTAGAAACCGTTGCCCCGAGCGAGGAAGTCCAACCTACACTCAGACCGTGGACAGAATTCGAACCCGTGCGCTTGGAAACCCCTCGGATCCCAAAAGCACGCATGGTTCCACTGCTAACTTTAGGAAATGATGTTATCTTTCAGTCATAGCGCTTTCTTAGGTTTGTTTGGTGGACCTAACCGCGGTGATGGAAGTGTTAGAGATCGGTAACGGCCATCTTGGTATCGGAAAATTCTAACATCACTTTTAAAAATTAGACCCATTGTGTTACATTTCAAATCTTCAATGTTCAGGGCTGTAGAATTATTTCTTAACATTATAGTGATATCTTTTGGAATTAATGAGCAAACTGTCCATTTCAATTTTTCAATCAATGCATCGACCAGGTTTCACAGTTTAAATTTCTGTCTACTTTTCATTTCAATTCTTCCATTTCTTCATCTTCGCAGGTTAGAGAGTTATCATTACATCATTTCATCCATCTCTCTGCTGGTCACTGTAATTCTTCCATCCATCCTTCCATCAACCAGGATACACAGCTTTCATTTTATCTATTGTCATATTTCGTATTCTTCATCTTCAACTTTTCAACCCAATATACGAAGTTTTCTTGCTTTACCTTTCTTTACACTGTTCACCTTTAACCTGCTGTTAGGAAACGCACGCCCTCGCGTCTTTTATTTTTCTAGGCATACGATGAATACTCAACCTTTATTGCGTTTTCATGTTTCCAGACACTGTTTTCCTGTTTTATCTTAAATTGATCAAACCTTGGCTAGTCGGGCTCCAGTGTGTTTACTTTTAGCAGACACTGTTCCTCATTTTCAATTCACTTGACCCCTTCAGGACAGGACACATTTTAAGCTTGAGATTCGTGATTAGACCATTTCATTGACATTAGGAAGGGTCTACGGAGGTCAGAAGATTAAAAGCCAGAGACTTCAATATCTTAATCTCCCACATAAGTTTCTGAAGATGTACAAAATCGCCAAATAGTAAGCACAATTAATATGAAAAAACTAGTCCCGGTACTGAAGGACTTAACCTAGGATAAATAAGCAACATAATCACATTTTAATGTTTGTAGACGTCATTTCCCCCCTGCTGATCTAGCCTAAGCTGGCCTCAATGATATTTCTTTAATTCAGATTTTGCCAAGAATATTCAGGCTTCATTACACTTCAGTTATTCCAGACACCTCTTCATCTTAAATTTGTTTAAAACTGAACTGAATTTAACCTTTGTATAAACTTTTCATTATCTTCATGAATTTCTTCTTCTTTAATTAATCTTACGAAGTCTAATAAACTGTGGAACTCCCTGCCTGCTTCTGCATTTCCTTCCGCCTATGAATTGAACTTTTTCCAAGACAGAGCTTCATTTAAGACGCTCCTCGTAACTTTGCATAATCCTTTTGAATGTGCTCTTTAAGGACTGGCACACTCAGCCGGCCTACTGCCCTTTTCGTTGCCTCTCTTACACACACACACACACACACACACACACACACGCGCGCGCGCCCGGTAGCTCAGTGGTTAGAGCGCTGGTTTCACAAGCCAGAGGACCGGGGTTCGATTCCCCGGCCGGGTGGAGATATTTGGGTGTGTCTCCTTTCACGTGTAGCCCCTGTTCACCTAGCAGTGAGTAGGTACGGGATGTAAATCGAGGAGTTGTGACCTTGTTGTCCCGGTGTGTGGTGTGTGCCTGGTCTCAGGCCTATCCTAAGATCGGAAATAATGAGCTCTGAGCTCGTTCCGTAGGGTAACGTCTGGCTGTCTCGTCAGAGACTTCAGCAGATCAAACAGTGAAACACACAAACGAAAAAAAGAATGAACACATAAATAAATAAACAAAAAAGAATAGAATTACCAAATAGATAAGATTGGAATTAAAGAAAAATATGTAAAAAAAGATGGAATGAATGTCGAACGCTTCTCACAGTCTGGTCTCCACCAAACACATCCTCGTTTTTTGTTTGTCTTGGTGCGACGCGACTCTTAGTATAACACGCTCTGCAACTCCTGTGTTAATATCTCTTCGGTTTATGGACAGGGAATTAGCTGAGATTTATAACGCCTCTTCCTGTGTAGAATGGGTGGGAACTGCACATTGTATCCCTTCACATAATGTACAGATGAACGCACACTTATACACAGATTCAAACAACATACTATAAAGCAAGCCGTTGTTTCAATATGTTCCTTTCTCTTCTGCTTGTGTACCAGATTCACAGGACTGTTCACCTTCTCTTCTGTGGTCGTCTAAACACCGCTTCTCTTCATACAATCAACATATGAACAACTGAACTGTAGCAACTAATTCAGTGTATACGGTCGAGTTGAAGACTTTCTATCTTCCCTTCTTTGGTCTTCTATACATCATGTCTCTTCATACAATTTATATATGAACGCATGCAAATATATACAACTGAACTCTTGCAGCAAACAGTGTACAGTACGTTCGAGTTGAGGACTTTCTACCAACTCTTCTTTGGTCTTCTATACATCGCAGCTCTTCATACAATTTACATATGAACGCATGCAAATATATACAACTGAACTCTTGCAGCAAACAGTGTACGGTCGAGTTGAGTTGAGTTGAGTTGGTCTGGAATGTTGCCTATGAAACATCACTCCCTCATGTGTCTCTTATTTGTTTGCACTAATTAGATTTCCTATCACTACTTAGGGTTTCTATTTTTCTTCTTCCTTAAATCCTTTTCTTTTTTCTTATCAAGTGAAACGTGTGTATTGTTCCCTTTGCTTTCTCACTATTTTCAAGCAAGTGTGTTCCAATAATGTCCTTTTCTTCTTTTACATAGTTGGTGCAATGTTAAACTTCTCTTTCTTTTTTTTTTTTTATTTATACCATGTGGACTTTTCACGGGAATTTATGGGCTAAAGGGGATACTTTTTGGGGTACCTCCTATCTTAAAGTCCACCCGCTAGGAAACCGTTACCCAGAGTGAGGAAGCCCAACCTACACTCGGACTGTGGACAGGATTCGAACCGTGCGCTTGGAGACCCCTCGGACCCCAAAAGCACGCATGGTTCCACTGTACCACGGCGGCCCCTTCTTTCATCCTAGTACACGGTTTTGTGCGATAATTCAACACAGAACCACAACTCTACTATCAGAACTTATTACTATTTACTGCTGAAATGTTGACCAGTAATCGTCACGTGTGGCAATATGTGGTTTTCAAGTTCCGACCAATGAAGAGTTCTATGGTGTAGTGAATATCAAAAGTCATACGAATGTTTTCAAAAGCGAGTATAACAAAATGCAAATGAATGATTGCTTGATACCAACGTTGTGATGAATGCTTCTTTGATCTCTCTCTCTCTCTCTCTCTCTCTCTCTCTCTCTCTCTCTCTCTCTCTCTCTCTCTCTCTCTCTCTCTTGTAGATACGTAAGCAGTTCGATAATTAAAAGAAAAAGGAAGAAAAGGAAGGAAAAGAGACACAAACATCGGTAATAACAATAAAAATAACTAACTCGTATGAATGATAACAATAAACAAGAAAAAAAGAAAAAAAAGTCTCCAAGAAGAAATAAAGAATAAATGAATAAATAAATAAAATAACAAACTAAATCAAGGAACAGAAAAAAAACATGAATAATGAACAACAAATTCTACTATTACTACTACTACTACTACTACTACTGCTACTACTACTTCAACTACTACCACTACCACCACCACCACTACTACTACTGCTACTACTACTACTACTACTACTACTACTACCACCACTATCAATACCTCCCCCACCCCATACTATTACTACTACTACTACTACTACTACTATTACTACCACCACCACCACCACCACCACCACCACCACCACCACCACCACCACCACCATCACCTCCTCCTACCCAACCCCCGAAACAATTCTGACGCAAATTTAGTATCGCCTCTAAGTTGGTGCGAGGCTGAGTGAGTTGCAGGCAGCGGGAATTAAACTCCGCGCGCTGTCTGTCGCTACTTGTCAGGTAAAATCTCAGAAAACAGTGCCAGGGAGTTGAGTTCAGGCAGTCACCCGCACCAGAAGCAGTAGCAGCAGCAGCAGTAGTAGCCAGCCACCGGAATGGGAGGAAGATAGATAGGTAAGCGTGTGTGTGTGTGTGTGTGTGTGTTTATATAGCTGGATGAGTGGCTAGGTCAGTTGATGGCAGGTCCTTCAATACTGGGACGCATTTTCTACCTTAAGAGTTGTGTATGATTAGACCATTTTATTGCCATTAGTAAGGGTCTATGAAGGTCAGAAGATTAATGGCCAGAGTTTCCACTATCTTAATCCCCACATTAGTTTCTGGAGCTGTATAAAATCACCAAATAGTAACCAGAGTGGATATGAAGATGCGCCACGGTACTGAAGGAGTTAAATACAAATGGATAGGTAGAAGGATAGACAGACAGACAGAGGTGGATGGATGGATGGGTGGGTAGGGGGTGTGTGTTGGTTGTAACGTTGATAGGTAGATAAATAGACAGAAAGAAGGATAGATAGACGGATACAGGTTGATTGGTTGATAAGATATATAAATAGATAGAGAGATAGAAGGATAGAACGATAAATAGATAGATGAAAAAATTGATAGATGGAAATAGATAGATGGATAGATAGACAGATAGACCAATAGATAGATAGATAGATAGATAGATAGATAGATAGATAAATAGATAAGTAGGTAGATAGATAAATAGACAGACAAAACTACATGTATATAAAGAGATACATAAATGAATAGAAAGACATACAGATAGATAGATAGATACATTAAGCGCCAAATATGAAGTTACGTAGATAGATAAGAAGCAAAGATGAATAAATAACGCACAGATAAATGGTTAAATATTCATATAAAAGAAAGAAAGAGAGACAGATATATAAGAACACAGACAAAAAAAAAAAAAAAAAATAGACGGGCAAATATATAAGCAGTTCAACTAATCCCTAGCTCATAAGATCACACTGTAGGTTCACACTGTACGTTCACACTAAATCTTAATCTTTCAACGAACTTTACCATACAATACAATAGAACTTTACACCCTTGTCCAAATCAAAGACAAAACGATGCTTGAAATATCCCAAAAATAAACTTCCCCAAATATACCCAATACATTAACCAGTTTATATTTAGATTATACTCACAGCAAACACAAACCCTGTACCAAAACAATTCTGCAACATGAACTGGAGAAGCCATGGCAGTCAGTGAGTTAATAACAAGACTGATGTTTCCGTCTCGCCAGCTGAATCATAGAGACTGACTCATATTAACCCTCAGAAGTGCTCATCTTTATCTTTGACAACATATTAAGCCCCGTAATCTGAGACGTCTCGCTCTCTCACCGTAGTTATTTTGGAAGATTAGCCGTGTTCTCAAGAGCGTTTCTCCTGTTGATAATGTAGAAATTTGGTTTTATCTATCACTAGAATCGTAAAAGTACCATTAACCCCTTCTATACTAGGACACATTTTTATCTTGAGACTTGTGTACGATATAGACCATTTTATTGACATTAGGATGGGTTTATGGAGGTCAGAAGGTTAATGGTCCACAGTCATCACTATTCAGACGCGTCATGGTACGGAAAGGGTTGAAAACAGTGCAACTTTGTGTAGAGCCTTTTGGAATTAGTGAAGGTGAGCTGCATTAATGTCTGATATAAAATCCTATGAGACAGAGGAGTCTTCTCTGCTTTAAAGTCGCAATACATTCGTCATATTATATTTACTCTCTTTTATTTATGTATTAATTTTCGTCCTCAGGCTCGTAATAATTTAGTCTGTAAAACAATTTCAGATTTACTATCCTAGCACTGAAACATTCTGTCCTGTCTGCGTCCTCTGCTCGAGTTTCGCTAGTTTCCTATTAAATTTCATAACCATAAGCTTCATAGCAATGTCTCTTTCATCTAACTCCCCACAAAGAACTGCAGATTAATTCCAAACGCACCAAGATTATTCAAAACCCGAGCTTCATTATGTTAATTGCCACGCCTGACTCACGAGTTGCGAGGGAATTACTTTATCAGCACTACATTATGTTAGCTCGGGGAACACTGCGTTGCGGGACCTGTTCTCTTATTTGTGTCCCCAGTTCCCCTCAGTAGTGCCTCTCCTTCCACCCCACCCTCAGCCAGACAAGTGTTTCATTTGCCTCACTGTTCAACCATGCCTTTAAAAATTTTGCCATCCCTTCTTAACATGCTTCCCATCTTTCCACCACGTAAAATCCACTTCTCTCATCCCTTCTTTCCAAAAATTATCTCTTTCAATTTTTTTTTCCTCCACTGAAACCCCGCTTCAATTTTCTCCCTTCTTCTCAACATGCTTTTTCTCGTTCTTTTCTTCCCTAAGCCATCTTTCTACCACGTAAAATCCACTTCTTTCATTCCTTCTCTGCAAAAACGACCTCTTGCATCACCTCTTTCAACTCTTTCCCCACTAAAAGGACAATTCAACTTTCTACCTTCTTAAAAAAAACAAAAACAAAACAAAACTATTAGACAACCATCTCCGTTAAAATCTCATCTCCTCCCACAACCTCCCGACACCAAATACGACTTCTCTCACCTTCCTCCCACCAATAAAAACAAAAGAGGGTAAGAGAGACTGCCTTCCCTTTAAAAGCTCCCCTCCACAACCTTTACCCCCAGTGAACACTCCCTCTTTCAGCTCTCTTTCCACCAAATTGATCTCACGTAATTCTCCAGCCTAAAAAAAATAAAAATAAATAAATAAGTAAATAAATAAATAAATAAAATAAATGAATAAATAAAAATAACTAAATAGATAAATAAATAAAAAGTTTTAGTGTCCTCAACTATCCATATCTTCCCTAAAAACGACAAAAACGATCTTTTCCTGACTAATCTCCCCTCTATAAAATCACATTTCTCAGTTCTCTCCCCCATAAAAGGCCACTGGTCTCTCACAGTCCCTCCCCATCAACATGACCTTTCTTAGTCTGCACAAATAAAACAAGAAAAAATGAGAAAAAGAATGGAAAAAGCAGGCGTCCCTCAGCTCCCCCTACGGAAAACACTTCTACCTCCTCACAGCTTCATCTCCAGCAAAAGATTTGAACATTTATCTCTCCACCAACACGAATTTTATTGATCTTTACACACCCACACCCACACCCACACACACCCACACACACACACACACACACACACACACACACACACACACACACACACACACACACACACACACACACACACACACACACACACACACACACACACACACACACACACACACACACACACATTCACATCCCCCCCACACACATACAAAATCTTCCTTCAGCTCTCCTTTAGCGAAACAGACTTCTCCACATAACTCTCCACAACCAAAACAACAACAAGATCAACAACAACAACAACAACAAGAGCAACTGCCCACAATTCCTCCCCACTAAAGCAACTCACAATTCACTCCTCACTAAAAGACAAATTTCCACAACTGTCGCATTTGTGTATACCTTTGTGTGTGTTCAGCTCCATTTGTTAAGATTCCCCTTCACCCCAACAGTACTGGGGCGCATTTTTACCTAGAGAATGATTAGACGATTCTATTTACATCAGAAAGGGTTTATGGAGATCAGAAGATTAATGGCCACAGTCTTCACTATGTTAATCTCCGCCACATTAGTTTTTGAAGCTGCATAGAATCGCTAAATAGTAACAAGAATTAATATGGAAACGCGTCATGGAACTGAAGGGGTTAACATGGCGTGAGAATGGGTAATTTAGGGAATTTGGGGAACTGGGTAAATGGGTAAATTTCGATCGGTTATTATTATCGTTACTATATTATCACTATTGTAATTTTACTCACTGATTCTGTTATTCATTCACATTGCATCATAAAGCTACGTAGGACATCCACGTCACTCGCAGTCCACGTCATCGAAGTGCTTGCGTCTATTGTATCTACATCTTCCAGAGCGTGTGACAGAATGTACCTCTAATCACTATTAATCACTATCCACACACACACACACACACACGCGCCACACACACACACACACACACACACACACACACACACACACACACACACACACACACACACACAAAATCTTCCTTCAGCTCTCCTTTAGCGAAACAGACTTCTCCACATACCTCTCCCAAACCAAAACAACAACAATAACAACAGCTGCCTGCTACCTTTTGTTGAATGAGTTTTTTTTTATACCATGTGAGCTTATGACAGGAATTAATGAGCTAAAGAGGATACTTTTTAGGGTAGCTCGTATCTCAAAGCCCACCCGCTAGGAAACCGCTGCTCCGAGTGAGGAAGCACAACTTAATCTCAGACTGTGGCCAAGATTCGAACCCGTGCGCTTGGAGACTCCTCGGACCCAAAAGCACGCATGGTTCCACTGTACCACGGCGGCCCCTGAGCTGTCGTTGCTGCTTCACGTCCCTCTCCCGTTCGCCTCCGTCTTTTTAGTGGTTTGGGTGTTGGCCCACGTTGGCTTTCACGTTGGGTAGTTTGGGACTGAACAAATAAAACCTTCCATTTACCACGGACAGATTTCACAATTCTTATTTGTCTCTTTTCTTCCTCACCACATATTCCTTTACTCACGTATGTCACTTATTATTATTTTTATTATTATTATTATTATTATTATTATTATTATTATTATTATTATTATTATTATTATTATTGCTTATTTTTTTTACTTATTCTTTTCCGTTTTAATTTTCTTCATCAAAGGTTCAATTCTCCTTCGTCAATTTTTTTTTATCGTAAAAAATTTAAAATGGGTTACCTTTCCTTTCCTTTTTTTTTCGTTTTTTTATCATCGTCCTTGACTCTCTCTCTCTCTCTCTCTCTCTCTCTCTCTCTCTCTCTCTCTCTCTTATAAATAAATTTCACACCACTCTTTCCTTTCTTATATTTTCGTTCATTCTTCTTTCTTTTCTTTCTTTCTTTCTTTCTGTGATAATAATAATAATAATAATAATAATAATAATAATAATAATAATAATAATAAAAGAAACAGAAGAAGAAGAGGAGGAGAAGGAGGAGGAGGAGGAGGAGGAGGAGGAGGAGGAGGAGGAGGAGGAGGAGGAGGAGGAGGAGGAGGTGTAAAAATGTGGTCACAATCTATTTTTCTTTCTGTATGAGCAAGAAAAGTTCCATTTTTGAAGAAGAAAATACTTATTGAGATTGAGAACTTTATATTTTCCATTCATGATAACTATTTTTTTTCTCACTGTTATAAAGTACGTTCGTATTTCAGTCTTTGCTTGTGTTCGTTCGTCTGTCTGTCTGTCTGTCTGTGTATCTGTGAGTTTGCTGCCTGTCTGTCTGTATGTCTATTCATCTGCATGTGTCTATCTGTCTGTCTGTCTGTTTATATATCTTTTTTGTCCATCTTTCTGTGTTTCTGTCTGTATATTTGCCGGGTTGTGATTTTGCTATCTCTCTCTCTCTCTCTCTCTCTCTCTCTCTCTCTCTCTTCAGCATCACACACATTTTCCATCTGCCAGTCATAAGTTTTATCTATCCCTCTCTTCTACCTGACTGTCTTCAAGTCTCTCACTCTCATCGCTGCAATGTTCCGTCCCTCGCTATCTTCTACCGCTATTTTTACTCTAACTACTCTCCTGTATGTCTCTTCTTGCTACACTTTCCTCGTCTTTTTCTTTTATTTCACCGCTATTCTGTCCACTTCTCTAATGCAAAGGTTAACCAGTATTCTTCATCATTCTCAGGTATACTCTGGAACTCTCTGCCTGCTTCTATATTTCCTCCTTCCTATGACTTGAACTCTTTCAGGGGACAAAAGCAAGGAAAAAAAAAAAAAAAAAAAGGAAAAAAACTCACATAAGAAGCTAATTAGCGAGCGAACGAGACAGAGAGAGAGAGAGAGAGAGAGAGAGAGAGAGAGAGAGAGAGAGAGAGAGAGAGAGAGAGAGAGAGAGAGAGAGAGAGAGAGAGAGAGAGAGAGAGAGAGAGAGAGAGAGTCCTTTCAATATATCAAAAATCATTAATTATAGACGAAAATAAGAAAAAAAAAATAGAAAAAAGTTAACCAATAAATAGTTTCCGAAATGCCTCGACAATCTTCTTTCGAGACGGTTCAAGATGTAGGAAGGAAGGAGGAAGGACAGAAACACGGCAGAGACTTCCTGAGTTTCGCGGTGACGGACGGGGATGAAAGAGTGAGGCAGTGATGGCGCTAATCATCCCCTTCAGTACCATGACACCTTTTCATATTGGCTCTTTTCTACCATTTGCCTATTTTATACAATTTCAGAAACTCATGTGGGGAATTAAAATAGTGAAGACTGTGGCCATTAATCTTCCGACCTCCATAGACCGTTCCTAATGTCAATAAAATCGTCTTATCATACACAAAACTCGGGGCAAATATGGGTTCCAGTACTGAAGGGGTTGAATCATGTAGACAGAAATATAAAGAGTTAGGGCTGGGAGTGATTTACGGGGAACACAAGGAGGGTGAAAAACTGAACAAGGAAATGTTATGACAGACGGTATTCTTATTAGCAAGTCTTTTTCAGCTTTATTTTAATTATTTCTTTCTTTGCTCTATCTTTTTATTTTTTTGTTCGAGTTTTCTAGCTTCTTTTTCTTTTTCTCTCCTCCCTTCCTACCGTTGTCCTTTTTTTTTTCCCCCTCTCCGTTCTTTCTTTTCATTCTTTCCTTTCTTGCTTTTTTTCTTTCTTTCTTTCTATCCTCCCTTCCTTCCGTTTTTTTCTGCCTTTGTTCCTTTCATTCTTTTTTTCTTCCTTGTCCTTATTTTGTTTTCTACCTTCCTTTCTAGTTCCCTTCCTTCTCTCTCTCCTTCCCTCCCTCTTTTTATATCTATCTCACCAAACATATTTTCCTCTACACTATACCACTAACTAACATAAACGCACACACAAACAAAGAAAACGAGGAAGAAAAAGAAGACGAAGGTGAAAAGATACACATTCCTGCCACATGAGGACTAAGCGAGCAGAGAGAAGAGAGAGAGAGAAGAGAGAGCATGAATGAGGGGTGAGGACAGGACGGATGAGCGTGGGAAGAGTGCAGTGTCCAAGGCCTTAACCCCTTCAGTACCTTGACGCGTTTTTATATTCATTCTGCTTACATTTGGTGATTTTATACAGCTTCAGAAATTTAAGTGGGGAGTGAAACAATGAAGACTGTGGCCATGCATCTTCTGACCTTGATAGACCCTTCCTAATGTCAATCAAATGGTCTAATAGCACAAAAATCTCAAGGTTAAAATGTGTCCCAGTATTGAAGGGATTTAAGGGAAACAAGAGCAACAAGCGATTGACGAGAGACGCTCAATGGACCATATACATGAATAACTCTCGTGTCCTGTGTGCCTTTCCTGTAAAACCAATAAGGACTTGTATTCTATGAGTGCACCATTTTGCTAACGGACTGGGATGGATGAGGTTGTGACTTACTATTATTTTTTGTGGGATATTAGAGTTTTAGTGTTAATTAGTTAGTTTTTTTTTTTTCAAATATACCTCCACCACTACCACCACTACCACCACTACCATCACCACCACCACACCTGGCCACGGCACTTAATGAGAGACAAAAGTATACTCACCTGAACCGACACAGGTATTCACTCTTAATTAGTCCCTTTCCCTCTCACCTGTCTCTTTCTCTCTCTTTTTCTCTCTCTTTCCTTCATCTCCCTCTCTCTCTCTTCCTTCCTTCCTGTATTTTCTCTTCCTCCTTTCCTTTTAATGCCTCTTCTCTTGTTCCTCTTCCATTTTTTTTCTTCTTCCTCTTCTTTTGTTTCCTTTTCTACAAATAATGTTGCGTTTGGTATTTCTTTTTGATGTTTTCTCGGAATCCTTGAATGTAATGAATGTTTGGTGTCGTGAGGACTTGAGACTTCACTTGAGAGTAATCCTTCACGTTACAATGACAGTCTAGCCACAAAAGAAAAAGGAAATATGACAGTTGCATTCATTCACTGTAAAACACACGATAGAGAAATTTGTTTTAAGTCTCCTCTCCTCCAAAAACAAATGAATATACAAATAATTAACAAACTAAACTGAAATAAATGAATAAATAAACAGAACAAGTAAACAAAGACAACTTTCAACTGTAAAATGAAAATAAAGATACAAAAAAATGATAAAGTAAAGAAAGACTAAATGAATAACAAAATAAACAAACATTAAAAAATAAAAACTGGCCAGAGTCACATCTACAAAAGTTGATGCAGGAGTTTGAAGCGTGACTAGACTCCTTTTCTCTCCATCTTCACGCGATTCATAGCCCCAAAAATTTACGAATCCAACACGAACGACTTGACTCCACTCTCTGCCTCTCCTGATGTAGATACAAACTCAGAACAAAGACAATTGCGAATGGACAGAATTTTTCTATCTCTGGGACTTGCTGTGTCTGCAAATCTACCTTTCTTTGTGTATGTATGGCTCGGAACTCTAGGTGAATTATGACCTGCTATATTTTTAAAAGATAAAGAAGAGTAATGAAAAGAGAAATGGCAGAAATGAAAATGTTGAGGTGGATGAGAGGAGTCACAAGGAAGGATAGAATTAAGAATGAGGTCATAAGAGGCACAGCTAAGGTGGCAAGTGTGAGTAAGAAGATGCAGGAGGAGTGGTTGAGATGGTTTGGACATGTTGTGAGGAGAGAGGACGGAAATGGGAAGAGGCAGATGACGGACACGGAGGTGGACGGTAGGAGGAAGAGGAAGACCCAGGATGAGATGGAAGGACTGTTGTGGCTGACAGTAAGGAGAAGAACCTGGACCTTGAAATGGCGGAGGACAGGGAGAGATGGAGGAGACTCATCAAGAACAGCTACACCGTATAGAAACTGGCTAATAATGCTGCAGAAGGAAAATATTTTTGAAAGATATTTTACTGTATCTGTGTAAGAAGTAGATTGTAATTCCGATCCACCCCCTTTGTGTAGATATGATTGGAAAAACCTGGAGGAATTGCGAGAGAATAGGATTTGGTATGAATTTGCTGCATTTGTAAAGGGAATGTCAAAACTCAGACTTGCTACCTGGGAAAACTGTGACAGGATTGATTTTCACGTGTAGGAGACTTGGTGTATATTTTTCTTTATGTAAAGGTGGAAAAACCGGTCACAGGCAACACAATTAGTAAAAAAAAATGTCCTTTAAGATTCCAGTCTTCGAAAAGGGGCAAGACAGTTAGCCAAGAGAATGGGACAAATGTCTTTAAAACCTCCCTCTTAAATGAGTCTCCAGGAAAGATGCTACTACTGTGGAAACTGCTGTGATTTCAAACTGAAGATGACATTATTGCACTACATGTCTTAAAAATTTCCATGAGCTATAACAGAGAGAATTTTGTTTGTGTGTAGTGACATGCTATATCTAAATGACATTATTGCACTACATGCCTTAAAAAAATTCTATGAGTCGTAACGGGATAGAAGTTTGTGTGTAGTGACTTGCTATATATCTTTACGAAATTAATCACCATTATGAAAACTGGTGTGTCGCATTCTCTACACGTCACGCTGAGGATGAGAGAGTTACAGTGTATGTCTTTAACCCTTTCAAAACTGGGACACATTTTTCTCTTGAGATTTGTGTACGATCAGACCAATTTACTTACATTACGAAGGGTCTATGGAGGTCAGAAGCTTAATGGCCACAGTCTAAACTATTCTAATCCCCCACATAAGTTTCTGAAGCTGTATAAACCACGAAATAGTAAGCAGAATGAAAATGGAAACACGTCATGGTACTGAAGGGATTAAAGCCAAGCTGCCCAAGTTTGTCCTGATAAGAGTCTAGCTTAAGAGCGTCACACTTGTATTCAGAAACGCTTTGCTCTCTCATCAATACAATTTCCAAGAGCCACAGAGATGATTAGCGAGGTTTTCAAGAGTGTTTGTCCAATTACTATTGCAGAAATCTTGTCACTCTGACTATAAAAGCATAGAAACACCTTAAAAAACTCGTGTCAATTTAAATAAAGCCTTTTGAAATAGTGGAGGTGAAGCACAGAAGCGTTTGAGACTATGAGCTACATTGCGGTAGTAACATTTAACAATAACTGAAAGAAATAGCGCGTTTTGTTTTCAAAGTTTAGTAAAAAAAAAAAAAATAAGATCATGCAACAAAATGATCACGTATGTTACATTTTTCAGCGATGAAATAAAGAAAAAAAAGAATGAAATGAAAATTATTAAACAAAATGGATATAAAAAACCCACTACTACAAATAATATAAGTAATTACATATATTCTTTTTTTTTTTTCATCGTTCCAACAATAATCTCGTTATGAAACTATACATACAATTTTCGGAGTTATATATATATATATATATATATATATATATATATATATATATATATATATATATATATAGAGAGAGAGAGAGAGAGAGAGAGAGAGAGAGAGAGAGAGAGAGAGAGAGAGAGAGAGAGAGAGAGAGAGAGAGAGAGAGAGAGAGAATTACGAATAAAATGAAAAATTAATAAAAGAGAAATATTTGATTTTTCAGCAATAAAACACAAAGGGAAAATGTGTGAAAAATGAAAATAAAATAAAAAAGAAAATGAGAAAAATGTACAAATAAATAAATAGATAGATACATAAATAAACTAATAATGAGAATGAAAAAGTAAACTCGAGTAACAAAGTACTTACAAATACACACTGCCAAAATCACAAGGCGAGAAAGTTTATCGAGTCACTTCCACTGTGCTTTGAATTTTACCCCACAACTTGAAGCCTTCCCATACACAGACAGACAGTCTCCTGAAAAGACCTGAAAGTCGATGCATCCTTGGCAGAACAGAGGACTGGGAACTGACTGACGAAACACACACACACACACACACACACACACACACACACACACACACACACACACACACACACACACATCAAACAAATAAATGAATGAACAAATGAAGTGAACTAAAAATGTGTGAATGAATAAAAAGAAACATGAAGAAATGAGAGAGAGAGAGAGAGAGAGAGAGAGAGAGAGAGAGAGAGAGAGAGAGAGAGAGAGAGAGAGAGAGAGAGAGAGAGAGAGAGAGAGAGAGAGAGAGAATAGATATAAACAGTCAGAAGCATAACAGGTTACAAATTTCCTAACCTCAACTTTACCTTTCTAGTCGCTTAAAAAATGAAAATGCAGTCTGGCCCAAATGAGACCAACACTCGGGGGGGAAGGAAACAAAGTGCAGCATTAAGGCACGGCGAGGCAGCTCCAGTATTGATGTGTTGAGGCGCGGGGCGTTCGTTACCTTCACTGAGGAGCTCACCGCACAATGCCCAGAATAGAACACTTCCAAAATTTGCCAGAAAACGCATTCAAATCTGGTGAAAGCCTAAGCGACTATATCTTAACGAGGTTTCAAATGATGCGATTTTAAACCTTAGAGCCACTGTGTTAACCGCTTCGGTATTGGGACACATTTTTACCTTGAGATTTGTGTACGATTAGACCATTTTATTGACATTAGGAAGGGTCTATGGAGGTCAAAATATTAATGGCCACACTCTTCACTATTTCAATCTCCCACATGAGTTTCTGAATCTGTATAAAGTCACTAAATAGTAAGCAGAATGAATATGGAAACGCGTCATGGCACTGAAGGGGTGAAGGTTATCCACTCACCCAAACGTTACGGAGTTGTGACTAATGTGTGGAGAAATAACCCTTCCGCTGTGGATTTCTATTCTCTTCATTGTGTGTTCAGCTCAAATATTCTGACATGCATCTTTCACTTCCACCTTCTGTT
>NC_059264.1:13190334-13202834 GCF_017591435.1 Portunus trituberculatus
GATGGATAAAGGGATTCTTAACCTTTTTACTGGAACTTGGCGCATGGTTCTTTAAAGTCAGACCACGCAGGGGTATCTAAATTCTTCTATACCTGCCACTAAATATTCTTCTACTCTTCGATAGATAGATAGTTTAAATTCACATATTTTAAAAGCATTTACTGGGGAATCTTGTATGATTTTATATTGTACCATGCAACTTATTACACTCTAGTCACGTTTTGTCTATCGCAGGGAAAGATGCCACTCATATAGGACAATAATGAAGGTAAATATAAGTTTCTGGTAATCACTATGGCTCCTTGCATCAACTTTGTGTTCTTATATTGTACTGGTAGTCGAACATATTACACTCTAGTCACGTTTTGTCTATCACGGGGCGAGATGCTACTCATATAGGACAATAATGAAGGTAAATATAACTTCCTGGTAATCACTATGGCTCCTTGCATCAACCTTGTGTTCTTATATTGTAGCATCCAAATTATTACAATCTTGTCACGTTTAGTCTATCACGGGAAAAAGATGCAACATAACAAGACAATAATGAAAGTAAAATGTAACTTCCTGGTAATCACTATGGCTCCTTGTATCAACCTTGTGTTCTTATATTGCACCATGCCGCTCATTAAATTCTAGTCACGTTTTGTGTATTACGGGGCGAGATGCCACTCAAAGAGGACAATCATGAAGTATACAAAGGCTCTCAGCATCACCAAGAGAATAACGAGAAGGGAACAGGAAAAAAAATGCCAAGATACGAAAGGAACTGAAAATAGAAGTTGCAAAAAAAAAAAAAAAAGAAACAATAATAAATAAATAAATAAAGACTTAAAGACAGAAATAATTTAAGATGATACTGACATAAAAAAAAAAAAAAACACACACACACACAGTGGAAGAGGACAGATATTTCTTGAGGTATCTGAAATGGCAACCTGGAGGAGGAAAACGACAGAGAAGACCAAGAAAATGATGGCTAGTCTAGGTGACGTAGAGAAGGTTTAAAGGACAGGAATAAACAATTAAAGGAAGCAACAGACAGAGACGGATAGAAGAGTCTGATAAGAAGGATGACAATTGACAGGTGATCTAATTTACCTGACGTCTGGTGAGGAAGGTGAGAAAAGATATAGGTATGCACTGTATGTTTTATCTTTACCGCCATGTGTGAGAGACTTGGGTCCTTCTTCAGAAACACTTTGCTCTCTCACCACGACTGTTTTCAAAGGCCACAGAGATGATTAAGGGGATTTTCAAGAGTGTTTCCTCTGTTAATAATGTAGAAATCTTGTCAATCTATCTCTAGAATCGTAAAAACACCTTAAAAAAACGCGTGTAAATTTAGATAAGCCCTCTTGAAATAGTAGAAATCTTGTCAATCTGCTCTAGAACCGTAAAAACACCTTAAATAACACGTGTAAATTTAAATAAGCCCTCTTGAAATAGAAATCTTGTCACTCTATCTCTAGAACCGTAAAAACACCTTAAAAAACTCGTGTAAATTTAAACAAGCCCTCTTGAAATAGTGGAGGTGATGTATACAAGTGTTCGAGGATACGAGCCCTGGCTTCCTGCACTGCCCTTTATGATCTCAGCTGAAGCAAACTGACAGAACAGAATAGCAAAGGTAAGAGGTAGATGCGTCAGTTGACCGCTTTCTCGCACCACTTGTACCATCTCCCTATGTTGCACGATTTAACTTAGTCTAGTCTCGTCTATTGAAGTAAAAGGTGCAGCAAGAACAGACGCATTAGTATAATACTAAAACTAAATTGGCTGTCCCGCCTGAAACACATCTCTTTCATTTTCATTTTTTTCTTTTTTTATTGGAAAGAGCAGCAATTAAACGATTTTTCCTAAGTGTTTTGTATCCTACTTTACATTTTTGTTTTTTTTTAAGAGCGGCAATTAATCGCCTTTTTTTTTTTTTTTTTTTATCATCTATTCGTTTCCAGGCATTTACCAGGCTACTTTACACGTGGATATAGAGAGAACACCCACCCACCCATTCACACACACACACACACACACACACACACACACACACACACACACACACTGAACGCAGCAACAACGGAAAATTTTCAATAACAAAATAGTGAATTCTATGAGACAACTGTTTTCCTTTCGTTCAGTTCTTTCTGTTCTTATACACATACATACATACATACATATATATATATATATATATATATATATATATATATATATATATATATATATATATATATATATATATATATATATATATATATATATACATACATAAATATACCTCACAGTTTCGAAAGAGTATGTAAATAAGGAGAGAGAGAAGGAAATTTATATAAAGGGAAAGGAAGGGAAAAGAGAGAGCGAATAAGAAAAAGAATGAAGAAGACAAGAAGAAAAAAGAAATGGATAAGAGAGAGAGAGAGAGAGAGAGAGAGAGAGAGAGAGAGAGAGAGAGAGAGAGAGAGAGAGAGAGAGAGAGAGAGAGAGAGAGAGAGAGAGAGAGAGAGAGAGAGAGAGTGTGTGTGTGTGTAGTGTGTGTGTGTGTGTGTGTGTGTGTGTGTGTGTGTGTGTGTGTGTGTGTGTGTGTGTGTGTGTGTGTGTGTGTGTGATGGATTCAGAGAGCAGCAGGACACCGACCATGAATAACAGTGGGAGGCAGCAGAGCCAGTTCAGCGAGGTTATGCATTATTTATGAAACACGCGGCCGACATTGGATAGCTAGATGGTGGTGGACGAATCTGTCTGTCTGTCTGCCTGTCTGTCTTCCCTTTCAAAACACAGACACACGCTCACATTTCTCTCTCTCTCTCTCTCTCTCTCTCTCTCTCTCTCTCTCTCTCTCTGTGGTTCCCAAAATAACAATCAGTCTACCAGTCTCTCCCTGCCTGCCTGTCCATCTCTCCGTCTCCCCACCTGCTTGTCTCTCCGTCTGTCTGTCCGTCTGTCTGTCTGTCTGTCCGTGTGGTAAGTGGCGTGGTGTTGCTTGCTGTGGTGGAACGCTTAGGGCGCGGCTGTGATGCTGATATCTGTATTCTGAAACGCTCTGCTCTCTCACCACGACTATTCACCAAGGCCACTGTGATGACTAGTTCGGTTTGGTGTATTTCTCGCGTTAACTCCTTCGATATTGAGACGCATTTTTGTCTTGAAGTTTGGGTGTGATTAGACGATTTTATTTGCATTAGGTAGGGTCTATGGAGGTCAGAAGATTAATGGCTACAGTCTTCACTATTTTAAACCCCCACATAAGTTTGTGAAGCTGTGTGAAATCACCAGATAGCAAAAAGAATGAATATGGAAAATTGTCATGGTACTCAAGGGGTTAATAGTGTAGAAATCTTATCAATCTCTCACCAGAACCGTAATGACGATCTTTAAAAAGTCGTGTAACTTTAAATAGAGCCTTATGAAAGTAGTCGGGGTGTGGTGCAGAAGTGTTTGTGAATACAGTCCATTTAGTCCAAAAGTTTTCTGTTATCAGCTACAACGCCAAGCACAAGTGAGGTCCATCAGCAACAAAGGAAGGCTCAGAAAAAAAAAAAGATCCGCTAATCGTGTCCTCTAAACACGAAACACTGTAAGAGTTCCAAAGGGCGAACCAACGAATGTATGGAGAGGTGCCTTGAAACTCCTCTCTTACACAGTCAAGTCGAAGGAATAGGGATGCAGCTTCAGGCACCGGCGAGAGTGAAGGTCCTGGCTGACTCTTTCATTCCGGAGGTGGACAGAAAAGTGGTGAGTGCAGCAACGTTAGGTGGCAGCTTGTTTTATTTTCTTTTATTTTATGTGTTTGGAGAGGAAAAAAAATTATATTGGCTAGTAAATTTTCACTCACTTATAATAGATGAGCGATATCAATCTTAGCCATAATTTGTCTTTGGGTTCAGGGATTGTTCATCTTGACACAGATTATAAGAGGTTTATTATCAATCTATACGAAAATCATTCGTTTAGATTGGCAGCACGGATGGGGCAAGTTAGCACAGAGGAAATGGGGAAAACTGGCACAATACTAACTTTATATATATATATATATATATATATATATATATATATATATATATATATATATATATATATATATATATATATATATATATATATATATATATATATATATATATATATATATATATATATATATATATATATATATATATATATATATATATATATATATATATATATATATATATATATATATATATATATATATATATATATATATATATATATATATATATATATATATATATATATATATATATATATATATATATATATATATATATATATATATATATATATATATATATATATATATATATATATATATATATATATATATATTGTTTGAATTAAATCTTCATTATATTAAGCTTTGCAAATATTCTGTACCTAAAAAGATAATTTCATGCATCTAATTTTCTGTTTATATGTGATGTGCCAACTCAGCCGTGACAAGGGGCATGTTAGCACACTTAAATTTTGTTCTAAGCAGTGCAAAAATTTAGTTTGGAGACAAATCTATATCTTTATTTCATGAAACGAAAGATGAATGTTTACATTTCTACCGAAAGCATAAATGAACAAAAAATTCGTTGTAGTTTTGCTTCCATCACTGAGAATGTGAAGAATGTGCCAGCCAGGCCTGCTCTCCCCTGCTGCTGCTGCTGCTGCTGCTGCAGCTGCTGCGGTGGTGGACATGCACGGGGGAGTGACGACAACACAGGGGAGAGGGTGGCGGCCAGGTGATGAAGCAGCTACCTGTACACTTCATTAGGTTAGGTGAGGTCAGATCAGGGTCATGTTAGATTAGGTTAAGTTAGTTGAGGTCATGTTATATTACGTTAGGTCATATCATGTTAGGTTTTGTCAGGTTAGATGACGTTTGGTTTATTTAGGCTAGGTTGGCTTAGATCTGTGGGGCACGCGAGCACAGGTGAGGAGCGCAAAGGTAAAGGGTTGGCAGTTGTATGGTTCCTCAGCTACATCTATCTGGCTTCCCTTTTACCTGTGACGGCAACCTATTACACACTGTCAGGCTTCACGCTACTGCTAACCTGCTTCGCGTCCTGAAACTCCATGAAACTCCGGTCGTTTATTCAGAACACAAGAATATAAGGAAACAAGAGAGGCTGTGATAACCCGTCAGTTCTCCATCGTGGCCTGTCCCTGAAACGCACTTAAGAACCGTTCATCTGTTCAGTATATAGGGCCTAGTATCTGGAGCAGTGCTGTCTCCCCCGCTCTGTGGAGGTTCAGGTTCAGATTTAGGGTATTGTGAGAGGGGATCCTTAAAACGGAGCCTCTCTGGTGGTTTTCTTTATTATTGCTTTCCTGTTCATTTTTGCTTTTATTTTTTCTAACGGTACTTCATCCATGTTCCTCTCCACTATTGTTCTCTTCGCTCTTGTCTCTCTCTCTTCCAAAATAGAACAATGCTTCTCTGTTTCTCTTTATTATTGTTCTCCTCTTCTCTCCTCCCCTCTCCTCTTCTCTTCTCTTTGAAAATGTAACGGCACTTCTCTGATATCAGAATTAGAAACTTTCTCATTTTTGTTCTTTTCTTCTCTCCTCTTCTCTCGTCTCTTCCTTTCTCCAAATCGATGTAATATTTCCCTAATTCTTTCAACGTTTTTTCCTCAAATAATAGTTTCTCCAGTATTTGATTTCCTTATTTTGAAATGTCCTGTGAATTTTGATGAGATCTCAATTTCATGCCTCTCAGCAGACTGTATCACTGATGGAACTTGCAGGCGAGACTCAATGAATAAATGTGCTGTTTGGGGTTTAGAAGCAGACTGTCCTCCATCACCATGAGACTCAGACATCACACATTCAGGAGTGACGCTTGCAGAGAAGGAAGCGAAGTGAGCAACGAGCGAATGACCGAAGTAATTAACGTGACTCCTAACAACAACTGTGCTGGATGATACCACGCCAACCTGTGTGTGTGTGTGTGTGTGTGTGTGTGTGTGTGTGTGTCTGTCTATTTGTCTTCGCCTATTTGTCTGTCTGTCTGTCATTTTGTAAGAGGAGGCCTAACCAATGGCAACAAAGAAAAAAAAAAAGAAAAAGAAAGAAAAGAACTGAAAAGGAAAGAGAAAAGTCCAATGAAGAAGCAAGTCCTTTAAGAAAACACGAAAGCAAGTCCAGAATTATATTACGAGGTGTTTTGGAAGTGAAGTGAAGTGAATTGAAGTCTCTCTCTCTCTCTCTCTCTCTCTCTCTCTCTCTCTCTCTCTCAACATAAATAGGTAATAATAAAAAACATGCTGAAGCGAATTTTTTTTTGTTTATCTATCCTTATGTCTATCTGTATGTTTCTTTTCTCGCCTGTTTGTTTGTCTGTCTGTCTGTCTGATTGCTTGTCTGTCTGTGTGTCCGTTTGAGTGTTTGTCTGTCTGTTTATCTAAGTGTTTGTTTTCTTCTGTTTGCTAGTCTTTCTCTATTTGTATTCGTATGATTGTTTCTACGTTCGTCTCTCTCTCTCTCTCTCTCTCTCTCTCTCTCTCTCTCTCTCTCTCCTCACACACACACACACACACACACACACACACACACACACACACACACACACGGCTCACAAACCAAATTAACCACTGACAGCTGCTGTTACTTTTTTCCCGCTCCCATAATCTAAGTTAACAAGAGTGTAAATTTTCATAGCCACACCCTATTCTTTCCCCCTTCTCTCTTCCTCCCACCCTCCCTCCATCTCAACAAATCGCCTCATTTATATTCTTTTCTCGCTGTCTTCCTCTCCGTTGCTGACGTCATGAGGGGCTGACTGGGCTGGAGTGACTGGCAGGTTCGGGGGAGTTTTCATTCCAAATTCCTTAAAAACAACAACTAAAAAGTCTTTGCTTCCATTGGAGAAGGTGTTTTTTTTGCGTTGTGGTTGTCTATCGGTCGGCGCCTCGGTGGAGAGAGGATGAGGGTGAGGGAGGGCGATGGAGATGAGATAGTCTTGTTGAGGAGGGCGGAAGAGGAGAGAGAGAGGGAGAGAGGGAGCAGTGGTGATGCGCTTCAGAACCTTTATAGTGTTGGTGTTTTTTTTGTGTGTGTATGTGGGGAAAACTTGCCAAGGAATTCACAAAGGGTTAAACAAAAGATCCATTTACTTGCCAGTTCCCGTACAGGTTCGAAAGAGTTATTCAAAAGAAGGAGAGAAATGTTTTGAAACCTCCCTCTTAAATGAGTTCACGTCATTGGAAGATGGAAATACAGAAGCAGGTAGGGAGTTCCAGAGCTTACCAGAGAAACGTATGTACATAAAATAATACCTGAGAGAATGAAGCTTTGAAATATTACCGAGTTTGTATGGGAGGAGAAATTTATTTATGGTGTTGGTAAGAAAATAGATCCATAGATAAATACACGACAGATAGACAGATAAATAAACAGAAAAATGAATAGATAGATAAATACATAACAGACGGAGTAAACTGTAGGGTCCAGATAAATATGGTACAGATAGACAGATAAATAAACAGAAAAATAAATAGATAGATAAATAGATAATAGACGAAGTAAACTGTAGGGTCCAGATCATATCCAGTGTTTTATCCCTTCCACTGGTATACAATCTGGAACTCTCTGCCTGACTGTGACTTTCCTACTGCCAATAACTTCAACTCTTACAACTGGGAGGTTTCAAGACACTTTTCCTAATTCTGAGTATTCTCTTTGGACAATTCTCTTTTGGAACTGACATGTTTAGCGGAGTCTTTTTGTCATCCTTCGCTAGAACCCGCCTGACAGAGAGAGAGAGAGAGAGAGAGAGAGAGAGAGAGAGAGAGAGAGAGAGAGAGAGAGAGATGGACTGCACAACACACAATACACACATTTTCTCTTGTCGTAAAGCATCATTGAATTAAGAGGAGACGAATAAATTGCAAAGAAACAACACATGCTTTCATATTTCCCGAGGTAATTAACTACACGCCTGAAAACATAATGGAAGTAAAAGGGAAATTAGTTGCTTATAATGTAGTAAAACTTGCTTCTTTTAAACTTCATACGAGATAATTATTAACAACTTGGATGGAAGCATAATTGAGGTAAAGGAAAGATAAATGACTGCAATGTAAATAGAGTCTAGTTTTACACTCTTTGGGGGTTAATTACGTATAACTGAGTTGAAAATGATGAAATAAATAAATACTATGGTTTCAAGACGCTTATCATGCAATTTTTGACTACTGCTTTTCGACTCTGTTTAGGGACCGGCGCCTCAGTGGGTCTTATTTTTCATTGCTGTTTTGTTGCCCTTGCCTACTGCCCCAGCCGCTACCAAAGAAAAAAAAAATAAATAATAAATAAATAAATAAAAATAAAGAAAAGAAAAAAAAAAGGAGACTGCTAGGCCTACAGGTGGAAGTCCTTGCATAAAACATATCCACGTATATTCATCCCTCACCTCTGTCCATCATCTAATATTTTCAAAAAGATCTATTGTCTCGGGACTAAGCCTTACCACTGAGTCTGTTCCAGTCACCCATCACTCCATTTCAGGGCCATATTCTTCCTCTCTCTTTCTCAAACTAAACTTTAAGCTAGATCCAGTTGTATACATTTCCCGGTATGATACACACCTGTCTGTACCAATCTATCTATCATTCCCATCCATGAGTTGAAGCAACCTTCCTTTAAATTCTCTACTGACTCAACACTGATCTCCGTGTCGATTCATATGGCCAAGTCTCTGTTGGAAAAGTAATTTCTTCCTTCTAAAATCAAACTTTATCAACCATGAGCGGTTACTTCTTGTCTTCCTATGATAAGAGGGAGTTGAATTCATTACACCAGAACAGATGCTGCCTTCAGGCTGTCTAAGATAGCAAGACAAAGGAAACCATCAACAGGAGAACCAAACCAGGAAGACGCTCTGCTTCCTACTTACCTTCCTGTGCTGAGAAGTGGCGTGTTCCCCGCAGAGGCACCAGCACTGAAATGATAATGTTGGTTGTAATGGTAAACATTAGTTCTTGACTTACTTAAAGGTTAAGCCTCCCATATAAAAGATACAATTATGATAAGATTTGACTTCACAGCATCCAGTAATTCGCCATTTGAAATTTGTAGAAAATCCACGTAAACTCTGGAACTCCTACTTGTTTCTGTTAGTCTTCTTATATTGTGGTAAACTTTAGTTAGCTCTTCATTATTTAGTAATCCACCAAATGGTAAACTGTGATGACTTGGATAGATTCTGGAATTCTCTGCCACTGTTTATCTCTCACTTTCCAAGACTCTTAAATTTTGCCAAGAGAGGGATGCATCAAAACACCTCCGGAACTAACCGACCCACTTATTGAAAAACTTATTACAATCATTATTTTTCCCATTGTACTGATTACTGAGGCGATACTGTAGTTTCCTCTTGCCTATTCTTCGTACTAAACAGAAAAAAATAAGAAAAAAATAAGAACAAAAGAAATGAGTAAGTGTAACGGAATAAATCCATATTTCATCAAATGAATAAAAAAATGGTAAAGATATAAAAAAAAGGAAGACCAATTAGTATTTGCTGATACAGAAATGATTCGTTGTACACTTAACCCCTTCAGTACCATGACGCGTTTTCATATTCATTCTGGTTACTGTTTGGTGATTTTATACAGCTTTAGAAACTTAAATGGGGATTAAAATAGTGAAGATTGTGGCCATTAATCTTCTGACCTCCATAGACAGTTCATAACGTATATAAAATCGTCTAATCGTGCCCAAAATTCATGGTAAAAAAAAAAAGCGTCCCAGTACTGAAGGCGTTAAGAGACAAAACTCATTCAGGAAGTCATTATGAATTTTGTGACAGGAATATTGAAGGACCCAAATTCAGGACAAGACTCGGAAGACACTAATCAAAGCACAACACTCAAGAAAAACTCAGAAACACACTAAAAATTTCAAGATAAGACAAAAAGGGGAAAAGAGAAACCACGCTAAGAATTTCAAGACAAGACAAAAATAGAAAAAACACTATGGATTTCAAGACAATATAGGAGAAAAGCACGCTAAGATTCTTGAGACAAAATGTAAAAACAAACTAAGAATTTCAAAACACTCACAAAAAAAAAAAAAAAAAACACGCTAAGAATTTTAAAACAAGATAAAAAAAATATTAAGGATTTCAAGACACGATAAAAAAAAAAAAAATAAGGCTAAGAATCCTAAGACTAAATATATAAAAAAAACACGCTAAGAATTTCAAAATATAAAAAAAAAACCACGCTAAGAATTTCAAAACAAGACAAAAAACATCAAGGATTTCAAAACAAGATTAAAGAAAACATGCCAAAAATTTCAATATAATGAAAAAATGAATTTCAAGATATAAAAAAAACACGTTACGAATTTCAAGACAAAATAAAAAGCGACAGAAATAAACAAGATAGAGAAACCACGCCGAGAATTTCAAAACAAGATAACAAAAAACATGAAAATTTCAAGACAAGAAAAAAAAAGTGCTTGAATTTTCAATACAAGATTCAAGAAAACGCTAACAATTTTAAGACAAGGATGAAAAAACGTTAAGAATTTCAAAATAATGTTCAGGAAAAACGATAAGAATTTCAAGACAAGGAAAAAAAAATAAACGCTAAGAATTTCAAGACAATATTCAGGAAAACGTTAAGAATTTCAAGACAATATTCAGAAAAACGCTAAGAATTTCAAGACAAACAAAAAAAACAAACGTTAAGAATTTTAAGACAATATTCAGAAAAACGCTAAGAATTTCAAGACAATATAAAAAAAAACCGCTAAGAATTTCAAGACAATATTCAGAAAAAAACGCTTAGAATTTCAAGACAAAATTCAAGAAAACGCAAGAAAACCCCACACCGAGGTTATTCAGTCACCCCACTCCTTCACCCCACACTGAGGTCATTCATGTCACCCCACGTCTTCACCCCACACTGAGGTTATTCAGTCACCCCACTCCTTCACCCCACACTGAGGTTATTCATGTCACCCCACGCCTTCACCCCACATCTAGGTTATTCAGTCACCCCACGCCTTCACCCCACACTGAGGTTATTCATGTCACCCCACTCCTTCACCCCACACTGAGGTTATTCATGTCACCCCACGCTTTCACCCCACACTGAGGTTATTCATGTCACCCCACGCTTTCACCCCACACTTAGGTTATTCATGTCACCCCACTCCTTCACCCCACACTGAGGTTATTCATGTCACCCAACTCCTTCACCCAACATCTAGGTTATTCAGTCACCCCACTCCTTCACCCCACACTGAGATTATTCATGACACCCCACTCCTTCACCCCACACTGAGATTATTCAGGTCACCCCACTCCTTCACCCAACACTGAGATTATTCATGACACCCCACTCCTTCACCCCACACTGAGATTATTCATGACACCCCACTCCTTCATCCCACACTGAGATTATTCATGACACCCCACTCCTTCACCCCACACTGAGATTATTCATGTCACCCAACTCCTTCACCCCACACTGAGGTTATTCATGTCACCTCACGCTTTCACCCCAAACTGAGATTATTCAGGTCACCCCACTCCTTCACCCCACATCTAGGTTATTCAGTCACCCCACTCCTTCACCCCACACTGAGGTTATTCATGTCACCCCAAGCCTTCACCCCACACTGAGGTTATTCATGTCACCCCACTCCTTCACCCGACATCTAGGTTATTCAGTCACCCCACTCCTTCACCCCACATGGAGGTTATTCAGTGCGGGGCGTTACCACACCACACACACTTCCCGCCTCCGTTCCCTTCGGCGGCGGATTCCAATCTTCACTTTTCCGCGGCAGGAGTTAAAAAAATTGTTTCCCAGTTTTCCTCTCTCCAAAATGAGCCAGGCAGTGTTTGGGGTTTTGCAATTATCTTCCGTAAACACAAGCCTACTTTTGTGTTTCGCTTTCTTTCTAAACAAACGTTATTCAAAACTGCACACACCCACACACATACATACACACACACACACACACACACACACACACACACACACACACACACACACACACACACACACACACACTTTCTCTCTCTCTCTCTCTCTCTCTCTCTCTCTCTCTTCTGTCTGTCTGTCTGTCTGTCTGTCTGTCTCTCTCTCTCTCTCTCTCTCTCTCTCTCTCTCTCTCTCTCTCTCTCTCTCTCTCTCTCTCTCTCTCTCTCCTTCATATCAAGAAGTGGATGAAAAAGATGAAAATGAGTAGAATAGTTTTGGATAAGTTGAGGTGAAGTCTGGAGTGCAATGAAGTAAAATAGTTTATCTTGTTTTGTGTTTTCTTCTTGACTGACGCGCTCCTCTCACCGCTCACCTCTTTGTTTTCATTATGGTGAATCTTTAAGCCCTTCAGTACCACGACGCGTTTCCTTATTCATTGCGTCTAGTGTTTCGTGATTTTATACAGCTTCAGGAACTCATGTGGGGGATTAAAAATGGTGAAGACTATGGCCATTAATCTTGTGAGCAGTTTTCTTTAATCCTTTCAGTACC
>NC_059264.1:13207834-13222834 GCF_017591435.1 Portunus trituberculatus
AACCAGTACTCTCAATCATTCATCCCTTCCTCTGATAAACTCTACAACTCCCTGCCTGCTTCTTTATTTATATCTGCCTATGACCTGAACTCATTTAGGAGGGAGGTTCATAGACATGTATCTCATTTTTCTTGGCTAAATCTCTTAATTCTGTTCGGGGATTGGCATCTTAGTAAGCCTTTTTGTTGTTTTGTTGCCCTTGGCCAGTTTTGCCATCTTACATAGAAAACCAACTTTCACTAGTAGTCCTCATCCCCTTTATCTTTTCTAGCCATTCTCCTTAGTAGTGATTCAAGAAAATAATATACTCTCCATATCATCATAACAAGGGAAGCTGTTCATATACTGTACAGTGTACATGAATGCAGAGTTAAACAAGTTATTACGTATTGCTTACTAATTAAAGGCAAGACCAAGGAACTGGTAAAAAGATGTCCTTCGAACCGGATTCGAACCAGTGACCTATGGATGTCTGTCTGTCTTGCCACCAACTACAGTCCACCGCTCTACCAACTGAGCTATCGAAGGCATGCATATTACTGTTAACCCCTTCAGTACCATGACGCGTTTGCTTATTCATTCTGGTTACTATTTGGTGATTTTATGTAGCTCGGAAACTTTTGAAATAGTGAAGACTGTGGCCACTAATCACCTGACCTCCATAGATCCTTCCTAATGTCAATAAAATGGTCTTATCGTACACAAATCTCAAGGTAAAAATGTGTCCCAGTACTGCAGGGGCTAATGTTAACAATCACAAAATAACAACAATACCACAAAAAGCAGCATGTTGACATTAAAACAATATTAACACAAAAGCAATGAAGTTTGTAGAGTCCCTGTATCAGAGAGAGAGAGAGAGAGAGAGAGAGAGAGAGAGAGAGAGAGAGAGAGAGAGAGAGAGAGAGAGAGAGAGAGAGAGAGAGAGAGAGAGAGAGAGAGAGAGAGAGAGAGAGAGAGAGAGAGACACACACACACACACACACACACACACACACACACACACACACACACACACACACACACACACAAGCAGTAAAGCGGCAACTGAACACCACTGTAAGATTAGCCTTTAAGAGCTGATGTGAATTCGTGGAGTCTTCAAAACATTCCCTGAGCTACCGTGGCTGTGGGGGGTCTTGAGGGCCGTGCAGCGAGGTTGTTGGTGAGCGGCGCTGGGCAGATGACGCGGCAGTGTGGCGGTCTCAGTCTCTCATAAGCTGCTTTTCCCCGGGAGGGCTTTGGCGGCTCTTGAAGTGTAGTGCCCAGCGTTCCCTTGCCTAGTAGTGGTTGGGTATGGTGCTCTTAATTCTCTTTTCCTGGTATTGCTGAAGGAGGAAACGTAGGAAGTGGAGGCGAGTTGGATAGGTTTTCTTTTCCTTTTTTTTCTGTCTTCTTTTTCTTGGTAATAGTTGTTTTATTCCATCTTTTTTTTCTTTATTTTCGTTTTCTCTATTTTTCTTTCTTTTGGTCTTCCTTCTCCTCCTTTTTCATTTTTTTTCATGTTCATTTTAGGTTCTTTTCATCATCATCATCATCATCATCACCATCATCATCATTACCATAATCATCATCTTTCTTTTTCTTCTTCTTCTTCTTCTTCTTTTTCTTTCTGTTCTTTTTTCTCCTCCTCCTCCTCCTCCTCCTCCTCCTCCTCCTCCTCCTCCTCCTCCTCCTCCTCCTCCTCCTCCTCCTCCTCATCATCATCATCATCATCACCATCATCTCTATCTTTCTTTTAATTCCTCTTCTACTTCTCCTTCACCTCCTTTTCACCTCCTTTTCACCCTCCTCCTTTCATCACTATCTTTAGGAGTTGCCATTTTTTCACTCCCTTATTCCACCACCACCACCACCACCACCACCACCACCACCACTGCCAATGCCCTGAAGAAACCATCCCTCACGTAAACTTTCTCCACTGCCCTCTTACTTCACTACAGAGAGGACGGGGTGAGAGAGGCGCCTCGAATACTGAAGGGAGAAGTGAGGGGAAGGTGAAGAGAAGGATGAAATATTAGACACAGGGATGGAGAGTAAATAGAGAAGAGGGAAGGGCAGGAGAATAGAGGGAGTTTAAAAGGATGAAGGGAGAGAGAGAAGAGAGGATGGAGAATAGGTGAGAGACGAAAAGGTGAGGAAGAGAGGAAGAGAAGGAAGAAATGAAGAACTGAATCAATGGAAGATTATGAAGAAAGGAGTAGAAATAACAGAGAGAGAGAAGAGAGAGAGAGAGAGAGAGAGAGAGAGAGAGAGAGAGAGAGAGAGAGAGAGAGAGAGAGAGAGAGAGAGAGAGAGAGAGAGAGAGAGAGAGAGAGAGAGAGAGAGAGAGAGAGAGAGACAATAAAGGAGGTAGACTCAGAAAAGTTTGCAATTTAAAAGGATCAACTTTCAAACTTTCTCTGTCTTTTAATATGCATTTTCTCATTTAATTTCACAAAACTTCACTGCTTCCTTTGTCTCTCTCTCTCTCTCTCTCTCTCTCTCTCTCTCTCTCTCTCTCTCTCTCTCTCTCTCTCTCTCTCTCTCTCTCTCTCTCTCTCTCTCTCTCTCTCTCTCTCTCTCTCTCTTTGCGGCGCCTCGGGAACACCTTAACACCACTAAAGTACTTTCCTGACGCCCAGAGAGAGAGAGAGAGAGAGAGAGAGAGAGAGAGAGAGAGAGAGAGAGAGAGAGAGAGAGAGAGAGAGAGAGCCGTCAGTCACATAAATTGCAAACATCCCTAACCTTTCAGTCTGCGAGTATTTGGAACAGAGAACACTTGACGTAAAGAGAATGACGTGTGTTTTTGTTTCAGCTTTGGCTCGTGTGAACTGTGACGTTGGACAGAACAGTAACTCTTCTTTAATTTTATGTAAGGGGGATAAACTGGACAAGAACAACATAAACGAGAGAGAAAAAAAAGGGCCACTTAGATGAAAGGTGAAAGAAGAGATGGGGATGGTGTGGGTGGTAATAGGTGATGATAAGAACAAGAAGAGGAGACAGAGAAGGAGGAGGGAGGTAAGGAGGAGGAACAGGAGAAGAGATGTAGGCGTTGGTAGTGATGATGAGAAGGAAAACGAACAGGAGATGAAAGACGAGTGGGAGGAGGAAGAGGAAAAAGAAGAAGAGGAGGAAGAGAAGGAGATACATGTGAATTAGGTAAAGATTTAAAATGAAAAATTCGATAAGAACATAAACGAGAAAGAAAAAAAAAAACGCGCCACTTTCTTGCCAGTCCCCATGCAGGTTGACATGTACTGCCGTAGGAGAGAACAGTGACTCTTCTTTAATTTTATGTAAGAGGGATAAACTGGACAAGAACAACATAAACGAAATAAAATAAAAATAAAAACGCGCCACTTTCTTGCCAGTCCCCTGCAGGTTGACATGTAGTGATTTTTTTTCCCTCTGTCAGTTGTCAAATTCGTTTTAGTGGTTTGTATAGTGTGTGGTTGTTACTTAGTTAATGCTGATTGTTTCCTTAGAGTGTAGAGCGTCGATTAAAAAGAGAGTTAGGGCCCACGAGAGTTCCCTTGAAATAAATGGTGCACTAAATGGTAATGTTTTAATGGTTCATCTTTTTTTTGTCTGGAAAACAATGTGAGCCAATATCATTTCGCTCCAGTCTTTCCTAGCATTCTGCCAACCTTGATGAAATTTACAGCATAACCTACTTTTACACCCACAAACAACATATTCAAAGTTTCAAGCCAACTGGACTTACCAAAAACGCAGTATGAGAATTTTGAGGTTCGGATCAAGACTCTCCTTAATTCTTTCAGTACCATGACGCATTTCCAAATTTATTCTGCTTACCATTTGGTGATTCTATACAGCTTCAGAAACTCATGAGTGGATTAAATTAGTGAAAACTCTGGCTATTAATCTTCTGACCTCCACACACCCTTCCTAATTTAAATCATATCGTCTAATCACACCAAAAATTCATGATAAAAATGCGTTCCAGTACGGAAGAGGTTAAGTAATAAATTAATAGATAGAAATAAGAAAGATACACATTGACGTAAATAAAATTGATAAAAAATTGTTAAATATTTTTTCTTAGGTGGTGTATCAAATTGACAGTTTGAAATGTATTCGCATTAAATCGACCTTCTATTGTATCTATTTTATTATTATTATTATTATTATTATTATTATTATTATTATTATTATCATTATTATTATGATCATTATTATTATCATTATCATTATTATCATTACAACTGCTGCTACTACTACTACTACTACTACTGCTACTACTACTACAACTAGTACTACTACTACTACTACTACTACTACTACTACTACTACTACTACTACTACTACTACTACTACTACTACTACTACTACTACTACTACTACTACTACTACTACTACTACTACTACTACTACTACTATTACTACAACTTTATCTGTTTATTCATATTTAGTCTATACCTTAGATATTCATTTGTATTTCACTTTTTGCCTTAGAAGCGCCAAGCCATCACTTAACATTATCATAAGACACTTGTTTGGTCTTTGATAAGTTTTCACAATGCTTCAGACGCTTCAAAGGTGTGTGTTTAATGGAAAACAGCTGAAAACGTTCCTTATTCTTTCCATATCGCCGAAGTGAGAAAACATGTTATGCTTCAGTGTTCCAAGGGCGGCATTTTTAAACGTTTTACAGTCTTACCTCAATTACTTCAAACAGGGTCAAATGGGACTTATGTATGTATGATCGCACTGGGTAATTTAACAAGGATTTGGCAGCAATAGACATATAAAACACTCATGACAATCTGATTTGAGACATTTCACCAAGCTCTATTGCAAGTTATTGGTGTTTTGAAGTGTGGCTGCATAACTCCAGTGGCAATTCAACAACGATTCTGCATCGGAAGAGATAGAAACATCCATGACAGGCCAAATTGGTAAGTTCTCATAGATCCTTTGGAAGTTATTGGTGGCTACAAAGTATTTCCGTGTCTGTAGTGGCACATTATGAAGAATTTGTAAGGAGAACCAGACGCAAGACTTTTCAAAATGTTCTAGTGAAAGTTAGTGGTATTTTCATGTGTGTTTGCATGATATAGAGGAAATTTTCACTCCATTGCTCTCCTGTGTCTAATTAACTGCCGTCAATCTCTCTTTCATCACCGCAATCTTGCATCTCTTGCTATCTTCTATCACTATTTTTACACTAATTGGTCTCCTGATTTTGCTAACTGCATGTCTTCCTTCCTTCCGTGGCCTCGCTGCACAACACTTTCTACTTTTTCTTACGCTTATTCTGTCCACCTCTCTAATGCAAAATATTACCACCATTTTCAACCCCTTTTTTTTTGTTTTCATATTCGGGTTATTTTTTTTAACTTCTTTCCTACTTCTGCTTTGACTATGACTTTAATTCTTTCAATAGAAAATCCTCAAGACACTTATCCTCCAATTTTTCACAATCGTTCTTTATTCTGTTCAGTAGAAGTTATCAGGAGTTTCCAAGTTTTTATTTATTCATTAAAATATTTTATTCTTTAAAAAAGATTCTTCTGAAAACACTTCCTGTGTAAGGCAAAAGTGTTTCAGAATATGATATCAGACTTTGTTGGGGAGGGAGTCAAGGAAACAAGGCAGGCATAACAACCAGCTTACCCTGAACGTCTCTGGGAAAGTGTGGTACAACAACAGCCGGGGCAAACGCAGCGGCTTTGCACATCTGGCTGGCGCTAACGATACCTGGAGATCGACACAAACAATCAGAGCGGCAAACTAATCAACTTTCAGCGTCAAGTCATAACACTGACAATATTTACAAGGGAGAGCTAACATAATGTACCCAAACCTATCGTACCTTAACTAAGCTAATCTATCCTAAAATAACTTCTAACCTGATCTTTCAAGAGGGAGGCTTCAAGACACTCATTCTATACATTTTCATTACCACTTTTTTTCCTTTTATTACAGTTTTGTTGTCCTTGAGTGGTGCCCCTCATATATATACACACATACATAGGATAAATAAATAGATAAAAAATAAAATAAATATACATACAAGTAAATAAACTTAATCTGCTCCAACTAACCTAACCTAACCTATCTCAATTCATCATAATCTATCCCAACTTAACACTACCAAACGATCTTCCGAAGACCAAAAGATCTGTTGCTGTGTGGCTTTCCTTTGTATTCCTTTATATAGCCTAACCTAAGCTACGATAACAGAACCCAACATTACCCAATCTAACTGAAAACTTAACCTAACCTAACCCAATCTAAAGTAACCCATTCTAACCTAACTTTTTTTTACCTAGCTTATCCCAACCCAACCCAATCCAATCCAACATAAGCATTGTCGCACGCCCAAGAACCAGTGTGGCGATTCAGAATGAGTGAAGAATGTGTGGACTCTGATTTTCTCCTTTAAATGAACTAGAAATCTTCCCAATCTATCGACAGAACCGTAAAAATATACCCTTAAAAACACGAGTATCGTCAACTATAGTCTTTGGAAAGCAGTAATGGTGAGAGAGCAAGCAGTTTTAGAATATGAGCCTAACTTCTGATATGCTGTCTGCCGCTTTACACAACCAGCGAAGTGAAGCGTTGCAGGGACATCAGAGAACTTAACCCCTTCAGTACTGGGACACCTTTTTACCTCGAGTTTTTGTGTGATTAGACCATTTTATTGAAATTACGAAGGGTCTATGGAGGTCAGAAGATTAATGACCAGAGTCTTCACTATTTTAATCCCTCACATGAATTTCTGAAGCGGTTCAAAATCACCAAATGGTAACCAGAATGAATATGGAGACGCGACATGGTGCTGAAGAGGTTGACTGAAACAAAGCGCTAACCAGTGGGAGTGAGAGCGTCAGATTACAAGGGAAGCTCAAACACAAACATAACCAACTCCCTCCACAGAGAATTTAACCTCTTCAGTACTGGGACACCTTTTTACCTTGAGTTTTGGTGTGATTAGACCATTTTAATGACATAAGGAAGGGTCTATGGATGTCAGAGGATTAATGACCAGAGTCTTCACTATTTTAATCCCTCACATGAGTTTCTGAAGCGGTTCAAAATCACCAAATGGTAACCAGAATGAATATGGAGACGCGTCATGGTGCTGAAGAGGTTAAGACTGAAACAAAGCGCTAAACAGTGGGAGTAAGAGCGTCAGATTACAAGGGAAGCTCAAACACAAACATAACCAACTCTCTCCACAATCGGCTCATTACCATAAATATCCAAACGCTCAAGGCACAAACTTCACCACCAAACAAGACGAGAACACAAACTTCTGGAGATTTGTAGGAGGAAGAGCAAGAGGAGGAGGAGGAGGAGGAGGAGGAGGAGGAGGAGGAGGAGGAGGAGGAGGAGGAGAAGGAGGAGGAGGAGGATGAAGGGAATATAACGACAAGGAACAGCAGACATGTTAGCTCATACGAGGCTGTTTGTGATAAGAAAGACTATCTAATCTGATGTAAGAGATTTAAAGCCAGGAGGAGGAGGAGGAGGAGGAGGAGGAGGAGGAGGAGGAGGAGGAGGAGGAGGAGGAGGAGGAGGAGGAGGAGGAGGATCGATAATGAAAGGCAAATAAAAAAAATAATAATAAGGAAATGAAGAAAAGAAGATGATAATAATGATGATAAAAGACGAAGATGAAAGATGATGATGAAAGAAGAAAAAAAAATGAAAAAAAAGAAAGATGAGCAGAAAAGAGAGAAAGGAAAACAGGATGAAAGGAGATAAGGAACAATAAGAACAAGAACAACAACAAAAAACAAACACAAAAGAAGGGGAGAAGAAGGAGGAAGAAGAAGAGGAGGAAGAAGAAGAAGAAGAAGAAGAAGAGGATGAAGAAGCTTGTCGGTTGGTAGTAAGATTCATCGTCGTAGAAAGAGGAAGAAAGAGGAAAAAAAGAGGAGGAAGATGAGGAGGCACTACAAGAGAGCAGAACACACACACACACACACACACACACACACACACACACACACACACACACACACACACACACACACACACACACTAAGGTAGCTTAAGAGTGTACCAAGAAAAGCGACGGTTTGAAAGAAGCCAGATGTAGCAAAAGGAGTCTTCAAAGATCAGAGAGAGAGAGAGAGAGAGAGAGAGAGAGAGAGAGAGAGAGAGAGAGAGAGAGAGAGAGAGAGAGAGAGAGAGAGAGAGAGAGAGAGAGAGAGAGAGAGTCGATTAGATTATTTATGTATATTTTGATTTAAATTTAATCTTACAAATGAAAAGAGAGATAAAATAGAAAAACAATTACCAAAAATCAATTCTGGACCATTAAAATTGACATAATATTAGAAGAAAGTCTAGTTAACCCATGTAATAAAGACAAGAGATTCCTGACCCACCCTGTAAGATGCTGGAAACACGACAAAGCATCACAGGAAACATTTTGCACCACCCTGTATCATTCAATAAGCACCTTAGGATCACTCAAGCACTCCGCACCACTCTGTAACTTCTTGGAGACGTCACAGGACATGAAAGCATTGTACACCACACTGTGATATTCTCAAAATACCCAAATTTTAAATCCTCTTCAAATTTAACAGCTTTTCACAACATTGTGAAAGTTGCAAGATACCATCGAGAAGAAGAACAAGGAGAAGAACAAGAATAATAATAATAATAATAATAATAATAATAATAATAATAATAATAATAATAATAATAATAATAATAATAAGAAGAAGAAGAAGAAGGAGAAGAAAAAAGAATAACAACAACAACAACAACAACAACAACAAACGAAAAAAGGAGGAGGAGGAGGAGGAGGAGGAGGAGGAGGAGGAGGAGGAGGAGGAGGAGGAGGAGGAGGAGGAGGAGGAGGAAGAGGAAGAAAAGAATAAGAAGGGAAGCTAATGACACTTGGTGCTTCAGTTACAGGCCTGTCCACACAGGAAACACTTTACAAACAATGTTTTCAAACTGTTTGCAGTGTTTAGAAGCAACTTCCAAACGTTTCCTGTCCAGGCCTCAGTAGTCATCAGGTCTGGCTGCGTGCAGAGGTTGCTGCAGTATCCTCTGTATTTTACTTGGCGCTTTTAACACATTTTCAAAAAAAAAGAAGCACGGAAAAATAAAGATGGGTAAGGACATTTTTAGAGAAAATAACCTTTTACCGTGAGTTGCATCTGTAATCTATGCAGGTAACATTCCACAATATTTGGAATTAATGTAGCAATTCAATGAGTTCTACAGTTTCCATAGTAGACAACATGCTATCTTCACTACAAACCTCGTCTGGGCACTGTTGATTGGTTCATCGTCACCTCTGCCACACGCACGCATGCATGCACGCGCGCACCTGCCCGCCCGCACGCGCACGTGCGCGCGCACACACACACACACACACACACACACACACACACACACACACACACACACACACACACACACACACACACACACACACACACACCGAGTAGTGTAATGGTAACGCATTCTGTTCACAACCGAGAGTTCTCAGGTTTAAGTCCCGTGAGCAGCGAGACAAATGGGCGAGCCACTTAAATGTGTTGCCTCTATTCACCTAACAGCAAGTAGGTACGGTATGTAGCTCGACGGAGTGAGGCCTCGTGGTCCCGGTGTGTGGTGGTGTGTAGTGTCCTACCTGATAATCAATGAGTACGAGCTGAATTCTTTCCGTACATGAACGATTGGATAGGTGACCCAGATGACTGTGCACGGTAAATTACTCTCTCTCTCTCTCTCTCTCTCTCTCTCTCTCTCTCTCTCTCTCTCTCTCTCTCTCTCTCTCTCACACACACACACACAAATATAGCTAAATAGATAAAAAAAAAAAAAGCTAGTGTTTATTGGCCACAGTTTCACAATATAAACATTTTCAATGCAAGGCCAACACATAACAGCAATTCTCCAAAGACCAGAGCAATTACAGTACACAAAAGTTATTTTAGGAAAAGTGATTCACGATATAATCGGTATTAAAAACCAATATAAATTCTAATATCAAATTGGGAATTAAAAATGTATATAACATACCATACCAGAATATCCATGAAACATTGAAAATCGTTAAACTTACGCTACTTAAGAGGAAATAAAATAATGAATACCTCTAAAACGAAATCAGTTATCATAAAATATTTATAAATTATTCATAGCTAAGTTGCATGACTTTTGATCTTTCTAAGATTTCTGATTGGAGCAGAGAAAATTTAGTAGTGCTTAATGCCTCAAAAATTTTATTCCTTCATCTATCAACTCGACACAATCTTCCAGACAACTATTCCCTCTTCTTCAATGACACTCAGCTGTCCCCCTCCTCTACACTGAATATCCTCGGTTTGTCCTTTACTCATAATCTGAAATGGAAACTTCACATTTCATTTCTTGCTAAAACAGTTTCTATGAAGTTAGCTGTTTTGAGGCGTCTCCGCCAGTTTCTCTCATATTCCAACTTCTAACTCTGTACAAGCGCCTTGTCTGTCCATGTATGGAATACTCTTTGCATATATTGAGAGGGAGGGTGTTCCACTCACACAGTTCTATGTATTAGATAGGGTAGAATCAAAAGCTTTTCTTATCAACTCCCCTCCTCTGACTGACTGTCTTCAGCCGGAATATTGCATCTCTTAATTGCAATCTTCTACCGCTATTTTTTTTTTATACCATGTGGGCTTTTCACGGGAATTTATGGGCTAAAGGGGATACTTTTTAGGGTACCTCCTATCTTAAAGCCCACCCGCTAAGAAACCGTTGCCCCGAGTGAGGAAGCCCAACCTAACTGCTCTTTTGATCTTGTTAACTGCATGCCTCCCCTCCTCCTGTAGCCTCGCTGCACAAGGCTTTCTTCTTCCTCTCATTTCTACTCTGTCCAACTCTCTAATGCAAAAGTTAACCAGTACTCTCAATCATTTATACCTTTCTCTGGTAAACTCTGAAACTCCCTGCCTGCTTTTGTATTTCCAATTTCCTATCACTTAACATCATTTAAGAGGGAAGTTTCAAGACATTTATACCTGATTTTTTTTGGCAAACTTTCTTGAACCTGCAAGAAAGCTGGCAACTAATCGGGCCTTTTTACATTTTATGTTGCCCTTGGCCAACTAACCCCTCTTACATAGACAAATGATTAAAAAAGAATATGTATTTACATCAATTCCATTAATAAAAATTCATAAAACTACCAAATTCATTAAAAATCTAAATCCATGAAAGGGAGCGAATAAGTAACCAAAGCCACGCGTTACCATTGCAACCAAAAATCCCACACTATAAAGCCGGTATGGACACAAATTCGTGAATATTAAAGGAAAACTAAAAGCATCAGTCACAGCAGGAAAACAGTCTCTGCACAATTTCTGCAGTATGATACTGAGCGTCACTCTCAAAAACTTGAGCACAATAAGTGAAATTGTATTGCGCTCTTACGTCCTGAGACAACAGACATGACTGGAGCACACGCAGCTCCTTGTGTGCACCGCTCCACACGGACACACCCCCTACGCCACCTCCAGACGCTCCCGCCAGCGCCGTCTGGATCGCCAGACTGTGACCGATGACCCGCAGGCGACTACACAAAGTTCTATGGAACTCGTTAATGTCACCACGGCTTTTGTGAATGGCATGAACAGTTAGAGAGGTGTTCATTAAGAGGTAACTTTGTCTTCTGGATGTGGTAGAGTTAGCAACTGAAAGTTTAATTGACTCATTACCTATTGCAACACCATTTACACATTAGTGAGTGTGTGTATTTACTGGCGCGTTGTGTGTCATGGTTAGCCTCACGGCGTGCGCCCACGGGTCATCCAGTATGTCGCATCTTTCCTTCCATAGTCGCTGGAATAACTTCCTCTGTTTTGCCAGTATAATGGACCTCAGTGGCGGGGACCCAAGCTTAACGTAACACACATCCGTGCGCAGGCAGGGAGCCGTCACTAGTGAACACCCTGCACAGGTACACGCCTCTGTCGCAACATTGCACCACCGCACCACACACACACACACACACACACACACACACACACACACACACACACACACACACACACACACACACACATAATAGTTACTAAATATTTGGCCACCAATTTTGTTGTCGGTGTTACCTTACAAAGTGTAATCTAAACCTACAAGCAATCACTTTGTTAACTTGAGAAGCCGCTGCAGCAAGTTGACGGTTTAACCAATAATTGCAGCCAACAACAAGGCCACCACATGTCATGCTTATCCTCTTCACACACATGATATCCCTGTGCTGCGTGAAGAGAAAGAGAGAGAGAGAGAGAGAGAGAGAGAGAGAGAGAGAGAGAGAGAGAGAGAGAGAGAGAGAGAGAGAGAGAGAGAGAGAGAGAGAGAGAGAGAGAGAGAGAGAGAGAGAGAGAGAGAGAGAGAGAGAGAGAGAGAGAGAGAGAGAGAGAGAGAGAGAGAGAGAGAGAGAGAGAGAGAGAGAGAGAGAGAGAGAGAGAGAGAGAGAGAGAGAGAGAGAGAGAGGCTTCAACACACTAGACACTTATCCTCCAATTATTTATATCAGTGTTTTTTACCTTTGCATAGGGACAAGAGCCTTAGTGGTGATTTTATTCCCTTTGCTGGTGAAGAACACTGATAAAAGAATCATAAAGATACCTCTAAATTCCACAAGGTCAAACTCTAAGGCTAACAGTGTCAAGGAGGTAACAAGACGAAATATTTAAGACGCGTCACATTTTACACTTAAGAAGAGAGAGAAAGGTTATCCAGTCTTCACGCAATGTCTGAGAGGGCGCCATATGACCCTCCTGTTGGGACACTTTTGATCTATCAGTTGGATTCCACTTTTTTTTTACTTAGTTTTTGAGAGTAGCAAGTTGTGTGGGGTTTGCTCTCTCTCTCTCTCTCTCTCTCTCTCTCTCTCTCTCTCTGACCTTTACCAGTCTGGATATCTAATAGAAAAATGATAAAAGTTGTATAAAAGGAGAGTACACACACCCACACCCACACACACACACACACACACACACACACACACACACACACACACACACACACAGTATCTACAATCCTTCTAAATCCAGAAAGGAGATTCACGCACAAATACTCATAACACACATATAAGGTCGCGTAAAGTGGATTGGAAGTGAGATCAAAGTGTGTTGAATCCTGTCCCTTCCCACTGTGACGCCTTTCTGGGTACGCTGTGTTGATAATGTAATATAAAAGCAGACACCAAGGAAACGATGAGAATGATTCCTGGTTGTGATCTAGTCTTCGTATTTTGAGGCCAAACCTGATAGAGAGAGAGAGAGAGAGAGAGAGAGAGAGAGAGAGAGAGAGAGAGAGAGAGAGAGAGAGAGAGAGAGAGAGAGAGAGAGAGAGAGAGAGAGAGAGAGAGAGAGACACACACACACACACACACACACACACACACACACACACACACACACACACACACACACACACACACACACACACACACACACACACACACACGGTCTTAAAACCCAAAAGAAACAGATTTACACACACCACAGAACTGACACGCACACCCACGCTGACACAAGACACATCCAAGATAAATGCACTGTCTGTCTCCTGCCTCACACTTCTGACACTCTTGATACCTCTCCAGCTGACACTCGCAATTGCTGACCAGTTATCCCGAGCAGTGTAATCTCAGTTACCTTCAAGAGTGTAGTGGAAGTCAGTGTTGGATCTACAAGGGTGTTTTTATGACTCTTGTGACAGCTTAACAAGGATGTGTCACGATTGCTGGTTTGTTACCTCTCCAAATCTGCTTCTATTATGTTTCTGAGTGTAGCGGATGTTACTGGTGGGTTTTCATAAGGTTTCTTCGCTGACTCACGCCCAGCTGGCACTCAAAACTACTAATTACCATGCATTTTATTACCACTATATTTAAACAAGGTGTGGTGGAAGTTACTGTCGGGTTTCCAAGGATGCTTTAGTTATTCCGGTGATAGTTTACAAATCGCATCGTAGAAAACAGCATCGTGGAAAATATTATCGTGGAAAATCATATCTTAGAAAATCGCATCGTGGAATATCGAAGTGGAAAATATTATCGTGGAAAATCATATCCTAGAAAATCGCATCGTGGAAAATATTATCGTGGAAAATCATATCCTAGAAAATCGCATCGTGGAAAATATTATCGTGGAAAATCGTATCTTAGAAAATTGCATCGTGGGAAATCGCATAGGAAAACATTATCGTGGAAAATTTTATCGTAGAAATTAACAATGCTGACGTTCCTGACACCACTCCTACGCTAACACACAATCGCTGACTATCATCTCATGTAATCTGTCTCCGCTACCTTCAACTGAGTGTTATTGGAGGTACCGGTGGGTTTTCTTTGGTGTTTTCACAAGATTTCTTCACTGTCAGGAGATACACACACAGATAGTAAGTTCGTCTCTTTGGCCTCTGAACATCTGTCCAAATCGTATTAAAATAGTCAAGAAGGAACATGTAAAAATGGATAAAACTTTTGTCGATTGCGGTCTTCCTTTATATCCTTTCTAGAACCTTCAGAGTAACGTATGATATTGCTTGTTTGGACACACACACACACACACACACACACACACACACACACACACACACAAAGAGAAGAAGGTTTCATTTTGTGTCTTCTAAGGTACAAAACACCAAGGAGATAACAGTACAACAATAAATATTTAAAAAGTTATAAGTGGTTTCCAGAAAGAGCTGTCCTTTTATCAATATTAAGAACACAGTGGTTTTTTTTTTTATACAGGAGGAAGCCAACCAAGGGCAACAAAAATATATAAAGAAAAAAAAAAGGCCCACTTAACTCGTTCTCATATTAATCATGCTTACTATTTAGTGATTTTATACAGCTTCATAAACTCATGTGGGGAATTAAAATGATACAGATTTTGACCATTAATCTTTTCACCTTCATAGACCCTTCCTAATGTAAATAAAAGTCGTCTAATCACACTCAAAACTCAAAGATAAGAATGCGTCCCAATACTGAAGGGATTAAGCACTGGTTCCCTTCAA
>NC_059264.1:13225334-13232834 GCF_017591435.1 Portunus trituberculatus
CCGCCACGAAAGATAAAGCTAGTAACAAAAATAAGTGATAAATTGCCACGTGTGAACAGAAACAGAAAAAAAGGGGGAAAAAAGAAAATAAAGAAAAGAAGGTCGCCGTGGTACAGTGGAACCATGCGTGCTTTGGGGTCCGAGGAGTCTCCAAGCGCACGGGTTCGAATCCTGTCCACGGTCCAAGTGTAGGTTGGGCTTCCTCACTCGGGGCAACGGTTTCCTAGCGGATGGGCTTTAAAATAGGAGGTACCCCCAAAAAAGTACCTCCTTTAACCCATAAATTCCAGTGAAAAACCCACATGGTATAAATAAAAAAAAAAGAACAGGAGTAAATAAAACATGTTGACCCAAAGAATAATCGTTAGGTTGTACAGTGCACCAACTCTTCACTGTAGCGGCGAAGGGAGACGAAAGCTGTTTTGTGAGGCTGGTGGACGGCGTTGTGACTTGTTTAGTTTAAGATTCATGTTTCCATTTTATTGCCAAAGTAATTTTTTCCTGTTAACATTCAGGACACTGTAAAAATAATGACTTATATGGAGACAGAAAAGATGAGGGTGAAAAGAGATGATTTTATTTTGTCTTTTCCATGCAACAAGTTGCTTTTTAAGATATTTTACCACAAATAAACCATCAAAAATTGTAAATAGTTATGTGAAACACTAGCTTTCTTCTGAGCTATTTCTAAAGACGACAGAGATTTTTAATTGTACTCCATGATTCCATTTATTATTGCAAAAATGACTTTCTTCTGAACTATTTCTAGAGCCAACAGAGAGTTTTAATTGTACTCTCATGATTTTACTTTGCGATATTGAAAAAAAAAAAAAAAAAAATGGCTTTCTTCTGAACTATTTCCTAAGACAACAGGTTTTTTTTATATTATATTATATTATATTCTCCTTGTCTTCCACTCCACTATTTGACAGGTGTGTGGTGTCTCGCCGTCTTCTGTGTCCTATTAACTCCTTCAGTACTGGGAGGCATTTTTACCTTGAATTTTGGATATGATTAGACGATTATATTTACATTAGGAAGGGTCCATGGAGGTAAAAAGGATTAGTGGCCACAATCTTCACAATTTTAATCCCCCATATAAGTTTCTGAACTGTATAAAATCTCCAATTAGTAAGCAGAATGAATATGAAAACGCGTTATGGTACTGAAGAGGTTAACTTGACCTTCTTGCAAGTCCTTCCCTGGTGCCCACACGCAGGCCATGAAGGTGTGTCTATTGCAGCCACAGTGCACCTCATCTTGGAGTCAGAGTTTATTCATTCACGTTCTACAAGTGCAGGGTTTTATCTACAATCACCAGCCACTCAACATACACATTTCCTTAATCACAAACCACTTTAACACTTCTTTTTCTTTACCGCCAAACTTTACATTTCACGAACACTGGAAAATATATTCTTCTAATTCCATTCTCTTTCTTGTGGGTGCTTGTAAAGAATGCATGCTGTGATTTTGGTGCTATGACTTATTGAATATCTCAGTCAGAAGGTTTAACTGTCATTAGAATTACGAAAACACCCTTATATTTACTTACTTTCACTGTAAGTTGTTGGGAGTTGCCGAAATAAGGTGCGGATGTGTTTTTTTTTTGTGTATGTAAGAGGAAAAAAAGTGGCAAGGGCAACAATATAGTAAAAGAAAAGGCTCACTCAGTCTCCAGTCTCCTTACAAATCCGACAGGGTTAGCCAAAAGACAGAGGTAAATGTCTTGAAAGCTCCCTCTTGATTAAATGAAGTCAAATCATAAGATGTTGGAAATACAAAAGCAGACAGGGAGTTCCAGAGTTTACCAGAGAAAGGTATGAATGATTGAGAGTACTGATTAACTATTGCATTAGAGAGTTGGACAGAATAAGGGTGAGAGGAAGAAGAAAGCCTTGTGTAGCGAGGCCCCAGGAGGAGAGGAGGCATGCAATTAATATTGAAGGGTTTAAGTGTTCTTCATCAGACAAGGGAATAAAACTCATGAGCTGCTAACAACTGATCTTTGTGGCCCTTGAAAGAGTCTTCATGAGAACAAGAAACGTTTGAGAATTCAGAGCTTGAGCTTCACCATTGGCGGGATGGGAGTGAACTTCAACGAATGACAAATGTGAGCGCTCTAACATCAAGGCTCATATCTAAAGGCACTCCTCTCTCATCATGACCATTCTCAAAGACAACAGAGATCACAAGCCGAGTTCTAAAGGGTATTTCTCCTTTTAATTAAGTAGAAACACAGTTAAGCTATCACTTGAATAATAAAAACGCCCTTAAAAATCCAAGCAAATCAATCTAAAACATTTTGTAGAAAGAGGAGGTGCGAGGAGAAGTGTTCCAGAATATGGCGGGCAGCGTTACGAGCTCCTGTCCTCACTGGCGTTATGGCGCGACTGACTGCCCTGACTGGAAGGAACGAAGGCACTCTATAGAGGCATGCACAGGTTTAGTGGTGGAGGGAGAGCTTAGAGAGAAATGTGGTACTGAGGTGAGAGTCAGGCAGGGGCGCTTCATTGCCCCAAGAGAGGGTGTATGAGAGAAATAGAAGCTGAAGTGGAGAATGTAAATGCAAAGTCGGAGCACCATTGATTGGGTGGGCGTGTTTACATCCTCTGAACTCTCAAACGCTTCATGGTCTTGTCTTACCAACTCTCGAGACGCTCTTTTATGAATTGGTGTTTTCAAGGTTGTTTTCAAGGTTCTAGGTAGTGAGAGTCAAAAATAACACTTCATCATAAGTGAGACGAAGCACATCCCAGAGCATAACACATCATCCCTGTGGCACTTGAAAATAGTCCATTGAAAGAAGAAAAGGTTTAAAAATATGATCGCTTTGCTAATAATACAAGGAAATTGAGAGAGAGAGAGAGAGAGAGAGAGAGAGAGAGAGAGAGAGAGAGAGAGAGAGAGAGAGAGAGAGAGAGAGAGAGAGAGAGAGAGAGAGAGAGAGAGAGAGAGACGGATGAATTTTACAGAAAGTTAGTGATCGATGCTGGAAAACGTAAGATGTGGAGAGGAAGAAATTAGAACAGCACACAAATAATATCCTTTAATACTAGAAAATGGAAAGAGAAAGGAGACAGAAGACCAGGCAGTGTAAATTAACGTCAGGGAGTGCCGGTACAAAGACAACGCTACCGACGAACACCTTCCTGAATGACACAGAAGCGCCGGGGACGGACACGGCTCTTCCCTACTTAAATATCCGAATGCTGAGGAGTGCAGGGATGTGAGAGGACGGAATGACAGACACGGAGGAAGAAAAAAGGGAGGACAGACTGCAGTACATATTAGAGACACGAAGAAAACACTGTCAGGAACTACCTAATGAGTCTTTCCTACTTAACCCTTTAACCACTATGACATGTTTTCATATTTACTCTGCTTACTATTCAGAAACTCATGTGGGGTTTATAATGGTGAAGACTATGGTCATTAATCTCCTGATCTTCACAGACCTTTCCTAATGTCAATAAAATCGTCTAATCGTACTCAAAGGTCATGGTAAAATGCGTCCCAGTATTGAAGGGGTTAAGAGGTGGATGCTGTAAAGTTTAATCGCTTCAGCACTACTGGGATGCATTTTTGCCATGAGTTTTGGGTATGATAGATAATTTTATTGACAGTAGGAAGGATCTATGGCGGTCAGAAGATTAATGGTCAGAGACTTCACTATTTTAATCCCCACATGAGTTTCTGAAGCTGTATAAAATCACCAAATAGTAAGCAAAATGATTATAAAAGCGTGTCATGGTGCTGAAGGGATTAATAATGGTTTGTGGGACTGAAGAAAGACATTGAAGTGTTATGAGACAATATGAAGGAAAGAGAGACTGCGCACACACCAGACAAGATGGAACCATTGCCAGGAACTACACAATGAGTCTTTCCTAATTAAAAAGGTGGATGCTGTAGAGTTCAATGACGGTTTGTAAGACTAAAGAAAGACATTAAAGTGTTATGAGGGGATATGAAGGAAAGATACTGCACACACACACACCAGACATGAAGGAACCATTGCCAGGAACTACACAATGAGTCTTTCCTAATTAAAAAAAGGTGGATGCTGTAGAATTTAATGACGGCTTGCAGGACTAAAGAAAGACATTGAAGTGTTATGAGGGGATATGAAGGAAAGACATACTGCAAATACACCAGACACGAGGGAAAGACTATCACTAACTACGTAATGAGTCTTTCCTAATTAAATAAAAGATGCAATAGAGTTTAATGATGATTTGTGGGACTAAAGAAAGACATTGAAGCGTTGAGGAGAAAGGGAAAGTAAGGACAGACTGCAACACACACCACACACACGAGAGAAACACTGCCATGCTGTACACAATGACACTCTTCAAGGTAGGTGGTGGAGAGTTTAAGGCGATGGACTGTCAGAGGAAGGAATAACAAGGAGAGCAAGGAGGGGGAAAAAAGGGAAACACAAAAATACAACACATTCATACTACAACAAGGAACACAATGACTTCCGCGGCATTAACTCTCTCTCGCTCCTCATACAATTATAACACTGTATTGATCTCATGTTTTTTCTTTTTTTTCTTTTGCATTGACGTCGTTGAAAAAAAAAGTCCTCTATTTTATTCACCAGCTAGTGTTATATTTCCGTTTCCTCCCTTCCTGACTAGTAATGATTCTGAGAAGCTTAGAAAGTGACGCTGGGGTTGGAAAGTGATACGTTTGTGAGAGGAAAGAATGACAAGAAAGTGCCGGAAGGGGAACGAAGGACAGACAGACTGACACACGGACAGACAGACAGAGAGACAGACCGACTGCAACACACACCAGCTACAGGAAGGAAACAGCGCCACGGGGTACACGATACACTTCCTTGCTGCGTAATGAACAGGACACGTCTTGTTAGGAAGTCTAATGAATTCTGGGACTGAGTGATACGCGAGGGGTCGGAAAAAAATATTCAAGAGGGAGTTTGTGATTATGAGAACCTGTAGTGTTATTGTTATTGTTGTTGTTGTTGTTGTTGTTGTTGTTGGTGGTGGTGGTGGTGGTGGTGGTGGTGGTGGTGGTACTGATGATAGTGGTGATGATATTATTGCTGGTGTTGCTGGTGGTGGTGGTGGTGGTGGTGGTGTCTTTAATCCCTTCAGTATCATCCCACGTTTTTCATATTTATTCCACTTACTATTTGGTGATTTTAAACAGCTTCAGAAACTTATGTGGGGGATTAAAATAGTGAAGAATCTGGCCATTAATCTTCTGACCTTTATAGACTCTTCCTAATGTATATAAGGTCATCTAATCATACCCAAAACTCATGGTAGAAATAAATCCCGATACTCAAGGGGTTAATTACGCTTCAATAAATAAACCGACTAAAATTTCACAAAGCAGTTAGAGTGAAAGATTTGATGAGGTAAAGTAAGCATAGAGCGTGGTAGAGGGAAGGACTAGTGGAAGATTTTGCCCCGTGAAGGTAGGGTGGGTGAGTCTGGAGGTGGAGGGAGGGACGAGTGGCAGAGGAGAGCGCAGACGAGGAGTGGGAGTTGAGGGAAGCGAGAGGTAGAAAGACTGAAGGAATGAGATGGAGAGGACATGAGCTACTGGTCGGAATATGCATGAGTAACATGATCCAACTGGAGATTAAAGCAAGGAGGAGGAGGAGGAGGAGGAGGAGGAGGAGGAGGAGGAGGAGGAGGAGGAGGAGGAGGAGGAGGAGGAATAGGAGAACAAATGCTACTGCTACTACTACTGCTGATAATAAAAAAAATATAAAAAACTAATAAAAATAATAATAAAAACACAAAAAAAGGAAGATGAAGAAAAGAACAAGAAGAACAAAAACAAGAAGAAGAACAACAACAACAACAAAGTGAGAGGACACGAATACGAAAACAAACAAGAAAGTAAAGAAAAGAGAAACGAACATTAAAAAAAACAATAACGATGAAATAAAGCAACAATAACATGATTAAAAAAATGAATAAGATAAATAAAACCAATATCAAAAGCTCATATACGTAAATCAACAAATGAACAAAGACTTTCACTTTATTACCGTTCATGATAAATGGTGACGCTAATGATGGTGAGAAAATAGAGAAGTGTACTGCCCTTCCTTCAATACGTGTTTTGCGATAGACTTCTGTTTGGCAAGGGTGTTTGTTCCTTCAGTATTGGGACACATTTTTACCTTGAGATTTGTGTACGATTAGATCATTTTATTGACATTAGGAAGGGTCTGTGGAGGTCAGATGATTAATAGCCACAGTCTTCACTATTTCCATCCCCCACATAAGTTTCTAAAGCTTCATAAAATCACCAAATAGTAAGCAGATTGAATATGAAAACGCGTCGTTGTACTGAAGGGGTTATCGAGAGTATTAAGTTATGTATGAAAAGGAATGGTAACGCTGGTTATATACATACATACATACAGACAGTACATACTTATACATATCTAAATACACACATTTGCGCGCGCGCACACACACACACACACACACACACACACACACACACACACACACACACACACACACACACACACACACACACAGAAATAGAAAATAAACGCAGTAATGCAATGAAAGAAATAAAGATAACTAGGTAAATAAATACAGAGTGAAAGACACACAAAAAATAAAAAGGTTTAGCGTTGGAATATAAAAAAAAAAAAATAAATAAATAAACACATGAGAAGAAACTGACAAGAAACTCACACACACACACACACACACACACACACACACACACACACACACACACACACACACACACACACACACACACACACACATACGGTGAATATTGATAAAAAGCCTTTCCCTTCTTCCTTCCTTCATTCTCTATCGTGTTTCCGCTTATCTTCCTTCCATTTCCACTTTTTTTTTCCACCACCACCACCACCACCACCACCACCACCACCACCTCTTTTTCTTTTTGTTTCCCTTACTCTCTCTCTTATCCACACGAGTTTCCTCCCTCCTGTATCTCATTCACAATTTTCTACACTTCCCCTTTACTCTTCGTGCATTTTACTCGCTTTTCATAATCAGTTTTCCTCTCCTGTGTCTTTTCTTGCTTTTTACCCCTTTACTCCTCTCTCTCTCTCTCTCTCTCTCTCTCTCTCTCTCTCTCTCTCTCTCTCTCTCTCTCTCTCTCTCTCTCTCTCTCTCTTCTTCTTCTTCTTCTTCTTCTTCTTCTTCTTCCACTCTTCGAACCAATAACAAGGAAAGAGGATTTTTCACGAGTTACCCTAAAGTTTCTCTCTCTCTCTCTCTCTCTCTCTCTCTCTCTCTCTCTCTCTCTCTCTCTCTCTCCCTTTCATGAAGGTGTTATCTTTTCCTATTTTTTTTCATATTGCTGGATTGAGGCGAGTTCCAGAGAGAGAGAGAGAGAGAGAGAGAGAGAGAGAGAGAGAGAGAGAGAGAGAGAGAGAGAGAGAGAGAGAGAGAGAGATTTTACTTTACCTTTCTATTTCTTTTTATATATGTTGTTTTAGTTTGTAGGAGACTAACCATT
>NC_059264.1:13237834-13285334 GCF_017591435.1 Portunus trituberculatus
CTTACTTATCTAGTTGGTTGACTAGGTAGCGAGTTAGTTAATTGGCCAGTTATTTATTCATTTATTCAATTAGTTAGTCAGTCACTTGGTTTGCAAAAGTTGTATTACTTATCAAGGGGACTGACCATGAGGAAAAAAAGGTGAAAATCAAGTCTGTATAAGTTGTTGCTCTCAAAAAGTCGAAGAACAGAAGAAAGCTGGCCTGTTTAATCCCCGATGCATCATGACACTCCTCTTTACAAACATTTCAAGCCATAGGAAGGAATAAGAACAGAAACATGTGGATAGTTTGAATTTCAGAATTTATCAGTGAGGGAAAAGAGTGAGTGATGGCACTGGTTGACGGTGGCACTAGTGAGGAGGACATAGTAAGGTTAGGAGGAGGACAAGTAAGGTTAGGAGATGTCTAGAGGTAACACTTAATACTTTCAGCTTTCCTTTCAATGCCACGACACAAATTTCATAATATCATCTATAACATTATGAAGCTTTATCAGTGTAGGAAGAAAAAGGACAAGCACAAACACAAGAGCACAAGAAAATAAGGGGAGTTGCAGGAAACCATCAGACCTCCACATAGCAGTCCCTTTGTGAAACTTATATACTACACCTATTTCCATCTGCTTTCTCGAATCGTAAACTTGACACATTTTCTTTTAAAGCTCCCCAATGACTCAGTACTAACAACCTGACTACCGGAATACAAAAGTCAATTAACACGATACCTGCACGTTACACCCTATTGCCACTTCTCAGACTACGGGGGAGTTGGGGGGAAAGAGGGAGGATGGTGCTGAAACGGAGCGAATTGGAGGTGGAGGAAGTGAGTGGAGGGTATGAGTGGAGAGGACTATTCCATTTACCTATAACTACACGTGAACCAATTCCTTCTCCATCTCTTTTTAAGGTCCGTATTCTGAAACGCTTTGCTCTCTCATCATCACTGCTTTTCAAAGGCTGCAGGGGAAGATACTCGTGATTTTACGAGTATTTCTATGGTTCTGGTGATGGATTGGCAAGATTTCTACTTTGTTAAAAGGAGAAACTGTCTTGAAAACCCGGCTAGTTGTCTCTGAGGTCTTGCAAAATTGTCTTAGTGAGAGGAGGCGTTTCTGAATATAGCATAAATCTCACGTTACCAAGCATGAATCCATTGTAAAACTTGAACCCATTATTTGAGGAGTACTTTTTGCTCTCAAGAAGCTAAATCACCAAACTACTCTTCCGGTACAAACAATTATCTCTTTAACTACCTTCAATACTGTGAAACATTTTTACTTTAAGATTTGTGCACGATTAGACCATTTTATTAACATTACGAAGGATCTATGGTGGTCAGGAAATTAATGGCCACAGTCTTTACTATTTTAATCCCTTGCATAAATTTATTAAGCTGTATAAAATCACCAAATAGTAAGCAGAATGAATATGGAAACGCGTCATGGTACTGAAGGGATCAAATCTAACTTTACAAAGACTGAACCCGTTATCAGAGGAGCACTTTACGTTTGTCATCTACTTAGTCATCCAGTACAAAGAAGTCTTACTCCATCCTAACTAACGTATACCGGGATTTCATGAAGTTTGGAAGCTGCATGTATCTATAACGCTGGACGGGCTTAGCATATCAACTCCTATTTGACATTTTCTATTTTTCGTAATTACTCAATCTCCGGATATAACCTAAGTCCTCAAATACGGAATGGTCGGCGAGGTAGTCAAATATCAGTGAGATTTCAAATAGTATCGCTCCATCAAAGGGTAACATCAACATTTCAAGACTCAGCGTGGATAGTTGCAAATCATGAAAGGAAAAACTACTCAACCAATGCAATTAAATCATAAACTATCATAACTAACAACATTTTATGAGGTTACGAAGCTGCCTCGAACACTGAATAGGCAATAGGTCAGAGTCAAGTCCATCTGCCTATCATACTTTCCCAACGACGACTCAATTTCCTGACAGGTGAAACGTCCACCAACAGGACAAACTACTCAAATATTAGTGGGATTCCAAACAGTCTTGCTGCATCAAAGCGTAGCATCAAAATTTCAAGACGAAACGTGAATGGTGCGGCGCTCATCACTGCCGCCTGAGAGTGTGTGTGTGTGTGTGTGTGTGTGTGTGTGTGTGTGTGTGTGTGTGTGTGTGTGTGTGTGTGTGTGTGTGTGTGTCGTGTCTGCAAGTTGCACGATCTTGTTGCGTCCCTAATCTTAAATACTGCTTTGTGGGTTCAAGGGAACGCCTCTGAGTTTTTTTTATAAACTTTACTTAATTATATTATTTACAAACATTTACACTTTACGACCCTTACGACAACAAATAAAACCACGAAAACCATGAAATTTTAATCACTCTCTTCACTCAAGGTCCACCTTCAAATGCCTCAGATTCTGCCACATTATATCTTGACTCAAATTCATTACACACACAATAACTTCATTGATAACAACATTTCTCTCTTCACTTAAACTTCTTCTAATGTTCCAGATTTCTTCACAATATTCCCGTTATCCAACTCAAATCACGCAATTTAAATTCAAAGATAAGATACATCCTAACACATCCTACAATTTACCTTCCAATAAAAACAACACCCTACACAACCTACACATAACCATTTTTCCTTGATCAAAATATGACACCAACATTTTCTGTGACTGCATTAAACTGTCTGGCTACACTTACTGGTCTTGAGATAAGCGGTGCGCCCATTTTGACAGCTGTCTTGCTGTCGTCTCTCGCCTTCTCCTCGGCTCTTTAAGGCTTCTGTCTCTCTCTCTCTAGCTCTCTCTCTCTGTCTCTTACACATCTTAATATACACGCGTTACTTAACTTCTCGTCCATATCATTTTACTTCCGGCGACCTCTGATTACTACCAGATATGGGGAGAAGGTTCCAGAAGCTTCATCTTGTAGTCTACTGCTCGTCTCCGGCCGTGTTTGTCTTGTCATGACTCACCGCCTCTTGTTGTTCTCGGTGGTCACGGGACTTCTTATCTATCAAATTAGTGATAGCGTCTTATAATCTTGGTACCTGCTTTCGTGTCTTTCATGTTTCTTCATTTATTATTCTCCTTCTTACTTCCATCTTCATCTCTTCATTCTTGCTATCTTCTTTCTTACGTATTTCATTTCTTCTCGATTTCCATGTCACAATATGTGTGTGTGTGTGTGTGTGTGTGTGTGTGTGTGTGTGTGTGTGTGTGTGTGTGTGTGTGTGTGTGTGTGTGTGTGTGTGTGTGTGTGTGTGTGTGTGTGTGTGTGTGTGTTTGTTTGTTTTGGTTGGAGACTAAAAGTGTTAAGTTACCATTAGTATTCTTGATTTGAACATATATTCTTTTCTCATCTATTTATGCATTACAGTTTTTCTTTTTATTTATTTTATCATTTACGTTATTCACTTATTCTTTTACCTACCTCTCTATGGCGTCTTTTCTAGGGCCTTATCCGCCCGTGTATGGAGTCTCTGGGGATCCACACACAGCTTTACTAAACAAGGTGGAATCTAAAGCTTTTCGTCTTATCAACTCTTCTCCTCTAACTGACTGTCTATCTATCTATCTACCTACCTACCTACCTACCTATAATATATTTGTCTATTCATCCATCCATCTATCTATATAATTTGGAAGTTAATTGACCGTTAGACGGTTTTTTTCTTTCTACTTTCCTCTTAACAGGGCCTGGCAACCAGCGGGATTTTTTTTTTCCAACACTGTGTTTGCCCTTGGCCAGTGCCCTTGTAATGTAAAAAAAAAAAAAAAAAAAAATAATTGACTGTTAGAGGGTAAGTTAGTTAGTTTGTTATTTATTTAGTTGATTAGCTAAGTTAGAAAGTTAGCTAATTAGTTGGTTAGGTAATCAGTCAGTCAGTCAGTCAGTCAGTCAGTCAGTCAGTCAGTCAGCATGTCAGTTAAGGATTCAGCTATTTAGTTGTTGAGTTGGTTTGTTGATGAGTTAGTTAAATTGGTTAGTTAATTATATAGTTAATCACTTATTTCAGTAATTTCGTTCGTTATTTATTCAGTTAGTTACTTAATCACTTAGGTTGTCTAGGTAATATTGGGAAAGTAGCTAAATAACTTGCAATCCTTTATGTGTTAGGATGCCTGGGTCAGTTTTGTCATGTGCCTTATTTCAGCGACCATAGTGCTTACACCTGCATACAGTCATGAAATAAAAAGCAATGCGTCAATGTTGCTTGTATAGGAATGGAATACTCATGTGAATAAATAGCATTAGTATCATTTATGTACCTTATTTCAACGACCACCCTGAGTCTGCAAAAAAAGTGCTAACCTCTTGAGCACCATGACGCGTTTCCACATTCATTCTGCTTACTATTTGGTGATTTTATACAGCTTCAGAAAATTATGTGGGGATTAAAATAGTGAAGACTCTGGCCATTAATCTTCTGACCTCCGTAGACCTTTCTTAATGCAAATTAAATTGTTTAGTCACACCAAATAGTCATGGTAAAAATGCGTCCCAGTACTGAAGGGACATGCATGACATGCATACGGTCATAAAAAAAAAAAAAAAAAACGTGAATGTTGCTTTAATAGGAAAAGAATAGTTATGTAAATAAATAGCATGAGCATCGTTTGCATAAGAGTGCAACTAAATAAGAAAAACACATAAAAAAAGGCCCACTAAAGTACCATGCTCTACCCAAAGGCAAGAGAAACACATGAAAGGAAAAAATCCCAGTAAGGTACCAGACTCTAACCAAAAAGGGACACAATATATAACGTGTGACAGGGTGTGACAGGGCAAGGCAGATTGGGACAAGTGTGCTGAAGTGTTATGGTTTGATTGTACCAGAGAGCTGCAGTATTGTCCTTGTGTTTCCAGGGGTGGAGGGAAACACGAAGCAGAACAGGTGCAGTATATTAAAGTAAACTATGGTACAGAAGCGTCGAGCGCAGCCACCTGTGACCGACCGACTGGCCAGGGGACAAACTGCAGACTCGTTGGAAAGGCGCACGGAAGGCACCACACAGGCAAGCAAACAAAAGGCGAAAAGCGTCCTTAACCCCTTCAGAGCCATGACGTATTTTCATATTCATTCTGGTTACTATTTAGTGATTTTAGACAGCTTCAGAAACTTACGTGGGGATTAGAATAGTGAAGACTCTGGCCATTAATCTTCTGACCTCCACAGACCCTTCCTAATGTAATAAAATAGTCAAATCACACCCAAACTCAAGGTGAAAATGCGTCCCAATACTGAAGGGGTTAAATGAATAAATGAAAAATAAATAATACTAATAATAAGGAGGATCATAATAACAATATTGTCAATAAAAAAAAACATATGTACATACTATCATACGATTATTTACTGCATTATTAAGTCATTCACTCCCATGTCCTTCCTTTTATTAGCATTACAAGAACTTAGAATTGTTTGCCTGGTTAGATATTGAAGTTAGAAGGGTGAGTGTGTGTGTGTGTGTGTGTGTGTGTGTGTGTGTGTGTGTGTGTGTGTGTGTGTGTGTGTGTGTGTGTGTGTGTGTGTGTGTGTGTGTGTGTGTGTGTGTGTGTGTGTGTGTGTGTGTGTGTGTGTGTGTGTGTGTGTGTGTGTGTGTGTGTGTGTGTGTGTGTGTGTGTGTTTTAAGGCACAATGACTATTTAAACTCATAAACTTCATTATAAAAAAAAATAAATAAAAAGCCGTATCAATATTTCTTAACTAAAAAAAAAAAAACATGCATGCCGGTATCCACATCATAAAAGAAAACAACAACAACAACGAAATTTATCTCATTTTTAACCCCTTCAGTACTGGGACGCATTTCTATCTAGAGTTTTGGGCATGATTTGACGATGTTATTGACACTAAGGAGGGTCTATGGAGGTCAGAAGATTAATGACCAGAATCTTCAATATTTCAATCCCTCACACAAGTTTCTGAAGCAGTATCAATTCAGCAAATAGTAAGCAGAATGAATATGGAAATGCATTACTGTACTGAAGAGGTCAAGAGACTGCAACACATATTCAAATAAATAAAATGCTAAGGATAGAAAGGAAAATATTTGTTTATCATTGAAGGAGTGAAACAAATTGCTGACATGTATAAGTGACATTGTGTAAGTGAAGTATAAACAGGAGGTGAAGATTTATTGTGGATGGAACACTGACGCTGCCCTGAAAACACTTGCTCTATGTGGAAGCTGCGCGTGTTGTCTTTGAGCGAGCGGCGCACATTGTTACGTATTCTGATGCTCGTTTATATCTATCGTTACACGTTTATCCACTATGTCTATACAATATTAAACAATTTTCTGCAGATATTGACAGAGATTAAAGTTATGCTAAGTGGCGAATGTCCTTTTTTTTTATTTATACCATGTGGGCTTTTCACGGGAATTTATGGGCTAAATGGGGTACTATTTGGGGTAACTCCTATCTCAAAGCCCACCCGCTAGGAAACCGTTGCCCCGAGTGAGGGAACCCAACCTACACTCGGACCATGGACAGGATTCGAACCCGTGTGCTTGGAGACCCCTCGGACCCCAAAGGCACGCATGGTTCCACTGTACCACGGTATCTCTGTTTATATCTATAGTATAGTCATACGTTTACCTATTATGTCTATACAACATTAATCGATTTTCTGCTGATATTGATAGAGATTAAAGTTATGCTGTGTCAAATGTCCTTCATATATGGTATTCCTGTTTATATATATGGTCATACTTTTATCTATTCACGTTTATACAACATTATATGAGTTTCTACTGATATTGATAGAGATTAAAGTTATTCTAAATAGCAAATGTTCTTTATATATGGTATCTCTGTTCATGATTATAGTTACAAATTTATCTATTTACGTTTATACAACATTAAATGAGTTTCTGCTGATAGTGTTAGGTATTAAAGTTACTCTAAGTGGCAAATGTCCTTTATATATGCTGTCTCTGTTTATATCTATAGTTACACGTTTATCTACTCACGTTTACACGGTGTTAAACGATTCTTTTTCTGATATTGCTAGAGATTAAAGCTATCCTAAGTGGCATTTCTTCATATATGTTATCGCCTCAAAATGAATGTGTATAGAGCAATTTCCACTTAGAATAACATGTTTTTTCACGTCTGGCAATATCCACAGAAACTTATGTTGCATTTTATATACTGGAAGGCTTCTTTTTAATACAGTACTGATTAATTCTCTTCAGTAACAGGACGCGTTTTCATATTCATTCTGCTTCCTATTTGGTGATTTTATACAGCTTCAGAAACTTGTGTGGGGATTAAAACATTGAAGACTCTGGCCATTCATCTTCTGATCTCCAAAGACTCTTCCTAGTGTCAATAAAATAGTGCAGTCATGCCCAAATTCAAGATAGAAATGCGTCTCGTGTAATCATGAAAAAAAAATCATGATAAAAATGCGTTTCAGTACTGAAGAGGTTAATTCTTATGTAAGGTCCTGGGCAAGGGAATATAATAAAAAAGAAATAAAAAATGAAAAGGTCCATTTAAGATGCCGGTCATAAAACAGAAGTGCCCAAAGAGAATATTCAGAATTACGAGAAGAGTCCTGAAATAATCTGCTTAATATGAATGCCCACTGACTTATAAGGAGGCATAAAGCGAAGTTACCCCCTCCCCCCAGTCTCTCTCTCTCTCTCTCTCTCTCTCTCTCTCTCTCTCTCTCTCTCTCTCTCTCTCTCTCTCTCTCTCATCTCTGATCTGACATTCACAGCAGGTGTTGAACATTACGAAAGACAGACAGAGAGAGAGAGAGAGAGAGAGAGAGAGAGAGAGAGAGAGAGAGAGAGAGAGAGAGAGAGAGAGAGAGAGAGAGAGAGAGAGAGAGAGAGAGAGAGAGAGAGAGAGAGAGAGAGAGAGAGAGAGAGAGAGAGAGAGAGAGAGAGAGAGAGAGATTTGTGTATGTGATATCTGATGTTTATTGGTCCATCACGAATATAAGACTCACAAATAAGTACTTTACGAGGCACGGGTCCATCCATCCAGAGAGAGAGAGAGAGAGAGAGAGAGAGAGAGAGAGCAAATCGCAGTGACACAGCTTTCCTAACATTCACCAAGTGGTCGTCATATTCTCTCACACTGTCTCCCTCTCCTTTCTCTCTCTCTCTCTCTCCCTCTTCCTCTCTAACCTCCTTCCTCACTCTCCTTTCCCTTCCCTTCTCATTCCCTTCCTTTACCCTTCTTCTCCCTGTTCCTCTCTAACCCCCTCCCCTCACTGTCCCTTCCCTTCCCATACCTCTTCCTTAACTCTTCTCCCTCTTCCCCTCAATAGCAGGAGACACGGTAGAAGATTTTCATTAGCACATCAAAAGTAAGCAATTTCCTTCTGCTGCGACGCCTTCCGACTCTCAGCAGCTGGTATACAACAAACCTGCCTTCACATTCTACGTTCGGTCTCAGTCTGGCTTTCTGTAACACCTCTTCTGCTGCGCCTCAACTCTATCAGCTCTTTGCCTGCTATTTGTTACATCTTTCCTTCATAAGTTATCACTCTGAGACGCATTTACCAGTTCCATTGTCGCTTCAAATCTTGAAAATATGTAAATAAATTGCCAAATCTATAATTTCATCCCCTTTTCTTTCTTATAGGTTTTTTTTTTATAAAGATACTATTAATTACTGTTAGTGCTTTTAACTGTTTTGTGTGGCGGTAAAAGGATTAAAAGTTGGAGTTTCAATGAGATTTGTAAGTGTTTTCACGGTTCTATTGACAGGTGAATACAGGAGAAACACTTGCGAACGCCAAGCAAATTATCTCGGCGTGACTTTTATAGACTATTTACTAAAACATCTCTAATCTGCACATATTCCATATAACAATAGCCCTAGTTGAAGTTTCAATGGAGGTTTGTAAAGAGTTTTCACGATTCTCTTCACAGGTGAACACGATTTCTACATCTATAACAGGAAAACACTCCTAAAAACCAAGCTAATCTTCTCTGTGGCCTTTGAAAATAGTCATGGTGAGACAGCAAAGCCTCTTTAGAACATCTCCCTGGATACCCTCCTTCCTCGCTCGACCTACACCGTTCTCGGAATTCAAGAACATGTCTCGTCTCTGCCCCGGTACTTGTCATCTTCCAGCGACATTGAGGTCTTGGCAGATTTGAATGGGAAATGTTGACCTTAAGAGAGGAGGCTGGACTGTTTCTGGGGAAGGGAAGGTTGGGATTTTTCTATAGATTTCTTTTTACATTATATATCTTTATGGAAGCGGAGAAGAGTACAGAGAGTTTTTAGTTACTAATTCTTTGTTCTTCTCTTTTTCATCTTGTTTTATATGTGTGTTGGAGAGAGAGAGAGAGAGAGAGAGAGAGAGAGAGAGAGAGAGAGAGAGAGAGAGAGAGAGAGAGAGAGAGAGAGAGAGAGAGAGAGAGAGAGAGAGAGAGAGAGAGAGAGAGAGAGAGAGAGAGAGAGAGAGAGAGAGAGAGAGAGAGAGAGAGAGAGAGCTGACAAAGTACACAAGAGAAATTAGTTTCTGAGAATGTTCATCGTTGTTTCGTCTTTCTTTTTTTCATTATTCATTTTTTTCACACGAACAAACGGATATAAAATTTTTCCTCAGTATTTTCTCACAACTTGATTAATATTTAGTCAGTAAACTACTGCTACTACTACTACTACTACTACTACTATTACTACTACTGTTTATACTACTACTACTGCTAATAACAATAATAATAATAACTACTACCTACTACTACTACTACTACTATTACTATTTCTACTACTACTACTACTACTACTACTACTACTACTACTACTACTACTACTACTACTACTACTACTACTACTACTACTACTACTACTACTACTACTACTACTACTACTACTACTACTACTACTACTACTACTACTACTACTACCACTTACCACTACTACCACTACTACTATTACTACTTCCTTTCATCATTCTTTTCCTCTTCGCCTCGCCCAGATTCCTCCACCTCCTTTCCCCACATCAGCTCCTTCAGTCACTCCTCACCCCCAGTTTTTGATGAGAGAGAGAGAAGAGAGAGAGAGAGAGAGAGAGAGAGAGAGAGAGAGAGAGAGAGAGAGAGAGAGAGAGAGAGAGAGAGAGAGAGATTTTGCTTAGTGTGTATTGATAATGTTTGTATCTTCCTGTGTCTCCTCTTATCTCTTCCTTCCCTGCTTCTCTCAGTTCTCTCCTTCCCTCCTCTGCACCTCTCTCACTTTCTTCTCACGTTTCCTTTCTCTCTCCTCTTTCTCCGTGTTTCCTTTTATCTCCTTGATTTTCTTCACTGGTTTTATATTCTCTCTAATTCTGACTTCATTTTCTTTTCTTGCTGTGACAGTTTGACTTAGCTTAAACCCCTTCAATACTGGGAATTTTGGGTGTGATTTGACCATTGTATTGACATTAAGAAGGTCTATGGAGGTCAGAAGATTAATGGCCACAGTCTTCACTATTTTAATCCCCACATAAGTTTCTGATGACGTATAAAATCACCAAAGAGTCACGAGAATGAATATGAAAACGCGTCATGATATTGAATGGGTCACCTTTACCTATTATGTCTTCGTTAATTTTCCTCCATCTACTCCTTTTATCTCTAACCGTTCCATTTCTGCCTCCCTCTTCTCCTCTCAGTAATTCCTTTTCTTCTAAGGCTTCCATCTTCCTTTTCTCCTAACTCCATTTTTATCACTTCCATCTTCCTTTTACCTTCTCAATATCGAGTCTCTTTCACTTCTTTAATCTCCATCTTTCTCCTTTCGTAATGCTTCCACCTCTTCTCTCTCTCTCTCTCTCTCTCTCTCTCTCTCTCTCTCTCTCTCTCATCCAGATTTTTCCTCTCCTCTACTCTCTTTATCTTTATTATCTCATCCTAAGATCTCCTCCTCTTCTTCCTCCTCCTCCCTCTCCTTTTCTCTACTCCTCCTCCTCCTCCTCCTCCTCCTCCTCCTCCTCCTCCTCCTTTTCTCCCCTTCCTACTCCATCTTTCTTTTCTCTTCATAACATCATTTTTTCCACATTATGAGACGAATTCCACACTCGTACTCCACATTCTAACTGTCACGCTTCTCTCCTTTCCCACTGTGTCTCCACCTTTCCTTCCCAATTCTCTCTCTCTCTCTCTCTCTCTCTCTCTCTCTCTCTCTCTCTCTCTAGTACATTAACGTGTCTGTCTGTCTTCACCTGTTACTTCTGTCACAGCCACCGAATCTTCTTTTTCTTGTTTTTTTTCCCTTATCTTTTATCTTTTTTTCTTTTTTCCTTCTTTTTTTCTTCTTTGTTTTTTCCGTTTTTTTCTTTTTTTCTTTTCTTTGCCTATGTTACTTCTTATTTCTTTTATTCTTCTTTTTTTTCTTCTTCGTCCTCCTCTTCTTCTTTTTCTTCTTTTTCGTCCTCTTCTTCTTCTTCTTCTTCTTCTACTCCTGTTTCTTCTTCTTCTTGTTATCCTGTTTCTTCTTCTTTTTCTTGTTTCTTCTTGTTTCTTCCTTCTTCTTCTTCTTCTTCTTCTTCTTCTTCTTCTTCTTTGCCTATGTCACTTCTCCCTCCTCCTCCTTCTCCTCCTCCTCCTCAGCTTCCTTATCATACTCACTACACCATCTGCCCACATCATCACATCGTCTTGCTAACCATTCCTCCTCCTCCTCCTCCTCCTCCTCTTCGGCTGTGTGTCAGGGGAAAAAAAGCCTGAAGCAGCGGCGGCGGCGGCCAGAGAAGGGCTGCTGAAGAGGAAACTTGAGGCGCTGTCAAGTGTCTGTATCCAAAGACGTGGGAGAAGAAGAGAGACGGCTGGAAAATATATATTGGTTGGGAAATGCTTTATCTTCCCCCTCAAGATTCACTGAAAGGAAACAAAGACTGGAGTAAAAATCTGGAGTAAAAATTTCGTTTGGTGTGTTTTTTCGGGTTATTATTTTATAAGTCAATGAGTTTTCAAGAGGTTTGTTTATTCTCTATTCTTTTTTTTTTTTTGTCTCTCCTCTCAAGATTCAGTGAAGGGAAATGGAGAGGGAGGAAAAATCTTGAGGTAACCTTTTTATTTTCGTGATTTTACAAGTCAATGGGCTCTCTCTCAAAGGGTTTCTTTATTATTCTAGACCTTTAAGTTCTTTAGTAACCATGACGCTTTTCCATATTCATTTTGCTTACTATTTTGTGATTTTCTACAGCTTCAGAAATTTATATGTGGGATCAAAATAGTGAAGAATCTGGACATTAATCTTCTGATCTCCATTGACCCTTTCTAATGTAAATAAAATGGTCTAATCGTACACAAATCTCAAGGCAAAAATGTATGCAAGTATTGAAGTGAGTGTTTGCATGAATTTCAATACTAGAAAGTTTTTTTTCCTTATTTCATACTTGTTTGTGAAAAAAAATATCTGCGTTGTCTTTGAAATGTCGCTATAAGAAAAGGCTAAAAAAAAAAAACCACACACAAAATTCCTTCAGAAGTCTTCATTATTTAAATATCACTTGTTTTTCGGTGCATTTCTTGCTTAGGATGTTTAATGTTATGTTATCTCTGAAATTTAACAACAGAGAAGAATGAAAGGAAAAAAATAACATGCTGAATTTTGGTTTATATTGACTGAATTGTTTCTCGCTTCGTTTGTGAGTTAAAGGTGATTGTTACGCGTGACGACTCGCTGAAATAAAACACATAAAAACTTCTTGTATGTTTCCTTTTCAACGTTTTTCACCTTAACAACCCTTCACCACATGTATCACTCATGAAATTAAATCCTACGCACGAAGATTCATTAGCCCCTTCAATACTGGAACCCATTTATACTTTGAGATTTGTGTGCGATTAGACCATTTTATTGACATTAGGAAGGGTCTATGGAGGTCACAAGATTAATGGCCACAGTCTTCACTATCCTAATCCCCTCACATAAGTTTCTGAAGCTGAATAGAATCACCAAATAGTAAGCAGAATGAATATGGATACGCGTCACGGTACAGAATGGGTTAAAAGAAAACTCTTAGGGGAGGAAAATTATATAGTAAAAAACTTCAGTATTTTGTACCCAAAGGACGTGCTTTCCACAACACGCTAAGACTGGTTATCTATCAAAGTTTAACGTAATGATTCACTCAATGGAAATAGAAATGAAAGTCGGAGGGAAGGAAACAGGAAAAATAATAGAAAAAAAAGACAATTTCAGTGTTTTAAGATCAAGAAGACAAACTTTTCATATGCAAAACCGAATTCAATCTCACGGAATGCTTCATTAGGTACAAACAAAGGGAAGCTCAGAGTGAAGGAAAATATCATCGAAAAGAAAAAAAAAACTTTATTTCATCATTTTAAGACTATAAGGACAAACTTTCCACATACAGAACTAGTTACGGAATTTAGACCTACAGAATACTTAACGAAGAAGAAGAAGAAGAAGAAGAAGAAGAAGAAGAAGAAGAAGGAAGAAGAAGAAGAAGAAAAAAAGGAAGAAGAAGAAGAAGAAAAAAAAAAGAAGAAGAAGAAGAAGAAGAAGAAGAAGAAGAAGAAGAAGAAGAAGAAGAAGAAGAAGAAGAAGAAGAAGAAAAGAAAAAGAAAAAGAAGAAAAGAGCGAAAAGAAGAAGAAGAAGAAGAAGAAGAAGAAGAAGAAGAAGAAGAAGAAGAAGAAGAAGAAAGGACGAAGAAGAAGAAGAAGAAAAAAAGGAAGAAGAAGAAGAAGAAGAAGAAGAAGAAGAAGAAGAAGAAGAAGAAGAAGAAGAAGAAGAAGAAGAAGAAGAAGAAGAAGAAGAAGAAGAAGAAGAAGAAGAAGAAGAAGAAGAAGAAGAACAAGAAGAACAAGAAGAAGAAGAAGAAGAAGAAGAAGAAGAAAAGAGCGAAAAGATGAAGAAGAAGAAGAAGAAGAAGAAGAAGAAGAAGAAGAAGAAGAAGAAGAAGAAGAAGAAGAAGAAGAAGGAAGAAGAAGAAGAAGAAGAAAGCGAAGAAGAAGAAGAAGAAGAAGAAGAAGAAGAAGAAGAAGAAGAAGAAGAAGAAGAAGAAGAAGAAGAAGAAGAAGAAGAAGAAGAAGAAGAAGAAGAAGAAGAAGAAGAAGAAGAAGAAGAAGAAGAAGAAGAAGAAGAAGAAGAAGAAGAAGAAGAAGAAGAAGAAGAAGAAGAAGAAGAAGAAGAAGAAGAAGAAGAAGAAGAAGAAGGACGAAGAAGAAGGAGGAGGAGGAAGAGGAGAAGCAGGAGGAGGAGGAGGAGGAGGAGGAGGAGGAGGAGGAGGAGGAGGAGGAGGAGGAGGAGGAGGAGGAGGAATACAAAGGAATACAAAGGAAAGGAATACAAAGGAAAGCCCAAGCAACAACAGACCCTGGGGTCCTTACTAGGCAAAGGAGGAGGAGGAGGAGGAGGAGGAGGAGGAGGAGGAGGAGGAGGAGGAAAAGGACGACCAGGGCAATAAATTCAGCCGTACACAAAGAATCCCTGCCAAGAAATATACACAAGAGTAAGAAACGAACGGAAGAAAAGTCTCCTCGTGCAGAAAAATGACTTCTTACTAACATTTCCAAAGCAATTTTACATCACGACTGATACTCGCCAAGAAATGAACAAATCAGGAAACTTCAGTATAGAAAGTAATTGAGAGAGAGAGAGAGAGAGAGAGAGAGAGAGAGAGAGAGAGAGAGAGAGAGAGAGAGAGAGAGAGAGAGTAAATTATTCACCTCTAGCATTTTAGAAATCAGCCAATCAGCTTTTCTCTGCATTTTAAAGCATGACACACTCGCACCACACTATCAATACGGCATTATCATTTTTCTAGGGAGCATTTTTGACACTTGAAGTTTCTGTGCAGCGAAATTTTGGGTATTGTGTTATTTTTCCTGACTTCAATTTTTGTCAGGAATTTTGGGTGCAATAAATGTACTGTACTGAATTTCTCCTCTTTACGTCATCTTGTTATTTGATACTTCAGGAGAAAGTTCTGATTATTAACTATTTACAGGTATGAGAGTCACTGTTATTATGTTTTGTTGGTATTCCTGAGTCTTGTGAATTATTTTATGTATCTTGCTTGACATTTGTTTATTCAGTTCCAGTCATTCCCATTCTGCAGATTGTTCCTTTTGTTGGGTTTTTCCATTTGCTACATTGTTGTACTGGTCTGGGCGCTCCATATTTCTGGCCGCATGTGTGTTAGGTGTAAAAATTTCCCTCCCGTCATTTGCAAAGAAAATATTTATTGCAGTAACTTGGTATTTTTCGTGGTCTAGCTTCTCCAACTTGTTTTATAGTTGTGAGTGTGTGACTTTTCTTATATCTGTATCTCTGAGTGATCTTGCTGTGCATTTCAAACACAATATGAGAATCTTATTGTGTGTCTGAGTCTCCTTCCTTTCCATCTTTTACTTCTGAATTCACAACCTTATCCACGCATTGAGTCTTACGCTCCACATATTATAACTGTCTTGTCTATATAATTCGACTTGTGACTACTAATGGAAATGAAAAAAAAAGACTTGCATTTATTTTCTCGTTACTTACTTTTCTTCATTTCCCTAAACTCATTTGTTCTTTCATGTCTATTTAATCCATCTGGTGATTCTATACAGCTTCAGAAACTCATGTGGGATTGAAATAGTGAAGACTGTGGCCATTAATCTTCTGACCTCCATAGACCCTTCCAATGTCAATAAGATGGTCAAATCGCACACAAATCTCAAGGTAAAAATGTCCCCCAGTATTGAAAGGGTTAATCAGAAACGTGTGTGTGTGAGACGTACATTTTTCTATTTATCATTGCTCTGTGGCGGAGAGTAAGTAGAGCAAACACACAAAAATAAAACAGTACATTGAGGAAAAAAAAAAAAAAAGAAAATAGCACAAACATGAACATTAAAAAAAGAAACATTTGCATAATTGGTTGTCGTAGAAACTGAACTGATAGTATCCAGAAACTAACATGGAGGCGAGGCATGGGTAGATACTGGGAAGGGAAGAGGTGTGTGTGTGTGTGTGTGTGTGTGTGTGTGTGTGTGTGTGTGTGTGTGTGTGTGTGTGTGTGTGTGTGTGTGTGTGTGTGTGTGTGTGTGTGTGTGTGTGTGTGTGTGTGTGTGTGTGTGTGTGTGTGTTATTTTCTCTTTTTCTTTTTTCCTAACACTTATTTCTTTATTGTTGTCATATTACACCATTTTAGATTTACTGGTTACAGAAAAAGATTCATTATAACTAGCAAGTAATAAAAATAACAATTACAGCAACGTTCGGTGACATCTTTATTACTAAAACGGTCGTAATTGGACACAACTTGACAAAAAAAATGTGTGTGTGTGTGTGTGTGTGTGTGTGTGTGTGTGTGTGTGTGTGTGTGTGTGTGTGTGTGTGTGTGTGTGTGTGTGTGTGTGTGTGTGGGTAAAGGTCTAAAGGTCATTCCAGAAGCGCTCTTTCCCCTGTTTCCCGTCAGTCCTCGCCTCCATACAGCATACAAAAGCCTCAATGCCTCACTCTTTATATATGGATGGAGTTTTCACATTGGTGGTTTGCAAAGTTACCGTGGCGATACACTTGCGTGGGACGGACTGAGGTATACGGCCACAGTGAAGGTTGAAGATTTTGCTTTTTGTTCTGGTGGTGGTGGTGGTGGTGGTGGTGGTGGTTTTAATGCTAGAATCTTTTTTTTTCGCGTGAATCTTATATAGAGGAAATAATTCACATGATAAAGCGAAACTTGTAAAAAGCGAAAGGGAAGTGGGACAAGAAATGTGTGTGTATGTGTGTGTGTGTGTGTGTGTGTGTGTGTGTGTGTGTGTGTGTGTGTGTGTGTGTGTGTGTGTGTGTGTGTGTGTGTGTGTGTGTGTGTTTGGGTCCGCATACATGTTTGATGGCGTGTCTGTGCAACAACAACACAACAACAACAACAACAAAACACACATTACACGAACAACTCAACACACGCAGACTTAACTCAATCCAACGACATATTCACTCACTCACTCACTCATCTATCACCTTCCGGAGCTCTCAGTCTCTCGGGAAACAGAACCACTTTCACTCTTTTTTCCTTCCTCCCTTCAGCATCACGGGGGAGGGGCCGGCGATCCATAGAGGCATTGGAAGTAGCAGTGTTCACCTTATAATTCGGAGATATTCATGAAACACGGCCTTTATTCGGAATCACTTTGCTCATTCACCACTACTATTTTCAAAGGCCACAGAGATCACTAGCCACGTTCAAAAGAGTGTAGATCTTATTCATATGTCACTGGGACCTTAAAACGCGTATAAATCCACCTAGAGCCTTTTGAAAGAATGAAGGTGAGGCGCAGGAGTGTTTCAGGTTAGTGCCTTCAGCCGCAGGACGCATGTCAGTGTTTGTGCAATGACAGCGTTCAGTTCCATGGTAACAATTACTTAAGTTTTGCTTCTTTGTTATGAGGATGATAGATAAAAGGGTGACAGATGAACGGATAGATAAACGCATAGAAAGGCAGACATATACAGAGGAAAACATATAGATAGATAGATATAGAGATAGATAAACTGACTGACTGCTAAACAAACAGATAGGTGTATGCAAATAGATATACGGATAAATAAACGTACAGAAAGACAGACATATACAGAGGAAAACATATAGATAGATAACTACATAGATAGATAAACTGACTGACTGCTAAACAAACAGACAGGTGAATGTAAATGGATAGATAGACAGTTAATAAGATAAAGAGAATGATCGAATAATAAGAAAATAATTACGAACAAAACATATTGATAAAAAAAAGTGTATAGATAAACACACAGAGACACAGAAATGGACAAGCAGACAATTCAAAGGAGTGTGGGAATGCAGACAGACAGACAAACAGACAGACATTGAGACATGAAGACCAACCCTACGTAAAAAAAAAAAAAAAAAAGTAAGGAGGAAAACGGCCAGACATAAAGCGATAAATGAGTAAACAGATGAATGAATAACTGAGTACATGAATGAATAGATAAAGAAAAATGCAAAGATAAAGATGCGGACGGAGAGATTCAGAGGAAGATAAGATGAATAAATAAAACACATATCTCTCTCTCTCTCTCTCTCTCTCTCTCTCTCTCTCTCTCTCTCTCTCTCTCTCTCTCTCTAACAATGCTCCCACTCTCTTCTTTACATACAACAAAAATAAAAAGGAAAAAAGCCCTGAAACATCCCTCTTTCCCTCAGAAATTTTACATAGACAACCAAAAAAATACACGAGGAGAGAAGAGAGAGGAAAAAAAGTAATACATGACTGCAATTCAAAGGGCAGAATTCAGAAACGACGAGAAGAGGAACTGAACGATTTCTTTACGTGTGTCTGTGTGTGTGTGTGTGTGTGTGTGTGTGTGTGTGTATGTGTGTGTGTGTGTGTGTGTGTGTCCTTTTGAGCAATTTCCGTCATTGTGTGCCTATAATGAACGCCGCGTCTCAAGGGAAAACAATCAGGCTAACAATACAATGGTTGACGAGCGAAGGAAAAGTGTATTCTCACAGCCACAGAGGGAGCGAGGAGGGAAGAGGTGGAGGCTAAAGGAAAGTAGGTCTGGTGTAAAGGTGGTAGATCAAGGCAGGATGGTAGGGCAGGGAGGGAAGGAGGGTGGTGGTGTAAGGCAGTAGAGCGTGACATGGAGGCAGACAGGCAGGCAGGCAGGCAGGCAGGCAGGCAGGTAAGGAAACAGGCAGGCAGGCAGGCAGGCAGGCAGGCAGGCAGGCAGGGAGGTAAGCAAGCAGGCAGGTAGACAGGGAGGTAAGTAAGCAAGCAAAGCAAGCAAGCAGGCAGGCAGGCAGGCAGGCAGGCAGGCGGGCAGAGAGGCGAGCAAGCAGACAGGTAGGCAGGCAGAGAGGAAGAGAGAGAGGAAGGCAAGGAGGGAAGAAGGGAGGGAGGGAGGGAGGGAGGGAGAGAAAGAAGGAAGGAAGGAGGAGGAGGAGGGAGGGAGGGGAGGAGGGAAGGAAGGAGGAAGGAAGGAGGGAGGAAGGAGAGAGAAAGGCAGGCTGGGACGGAGAGAAGGAGGGAGGGAAGGAGGAGGGAGGAAGGGAGGGAGAAAGGCAGGCTGGGAGGGAGGGAAGGAGAGAGGGAGTGAGGGGGGGAAGGAGGGAGGGAGGGAGGGTGTGGTGGGTTGGGATGAGGGTTGAGTAAGTCATGGAAGGTCATGGAGTTACATTTTGTTGTGTTTCTCCTTTACTTTCCTGTTGTCTTGTGTTTTTGTTTATTTTTTTTCCTTTTTCTTTTCTTTAATCTGTTTTTCTTTCTTCTTCTTGTTTTTCATTTTTCTTTCTGTTTTTTCCCAGGTCTCTTCTTTTTTGTCTCTTGTTTTTTACGTTTTTGCTTTTTTAAATTTTATTTTCTATAATTTTAGTTTCTTCTGTGGTGACGACATCTTGTTCTTGTTCTTGTTCTTGTTCTTGTTCCTTTTCCTCTCCTTTTTTTTATGTCGACATCTCCTCCTCCTCCTCCTCCTCCTCCTCCTCTCCTCTTCCTGTTCCTCCTCCTCCTCCTCCTCCTCTTCTTCTTCTTCTTCTTCTTCTTCTTCTTCTTCTTCTTCTTCTTCTCCTCCTTCTTTTTCTTCTTCCTCCTCCTCTTCCTTATTCTTCAGTATATTTTTTTCTGGGGCGACGATAACAACAGCAACAAAAACAAGAACAATAAGAAAACAATAACCTGACAGCGCAATACCACCACCATCACCACCAACAACACTAAGCGCTCCTATAAATTATACTACTATTGGTTGTATTCCAGCCGTAACTCACGCCTCACAGAGCAGGGCGGTTCACTGCAACACAGCCCACCACCACATATTTCAATCTCAGCCTCCAATAACACTCTACAGAAAAACTTGTATAGAGTTTTTTTGTGCAAGTAAAAGTAATTACTGAGATTTAAATGATTATACTCCCAAGTACGCACCTTAATTTGCAGAACATCCTCAATTTTCATCACTGTGTGTTATTCTATTTCTCCTCTTGTTTAGCTCTATGTGTGATGAGAAAGCAATGTGTCACTACCGGTCCTTCATTGGTGGTAGAAATGGTGTGCGTGTCCTCAGTTAAATGTCGTAACAGTGATGTATGCACACAGGAGGCGCGGCTCTGCCAGGCCACGGTTTTATGCCGCTTGTTTAGGTATTGCCTTCGTCGCTGCGAAGGCTTGGGCAGTGGAGGCAGCAGGTTGCTTCATTCTGATGTAACAAGTAAATCTGTTCAGCTGTCAGTCCGAGCCAGTATTCCCAGACCACTGTGACAGAAGACTAATAACGCTGGCAGGTATGAACAGGCCATGTTGATATCAGGAGCAATGGCTGGTGCCGGCAGCAGGGGAGGGAAAGTGAAGCAGAGAACTTTCTGAATATAACTCAGGCAATTTAAAAGCAGGTGATCTCGAAACCATAAAGGAGGAATAGTATCATAGATTTAGTTCTTGCAAAAAAAAAAAAAAAAAAGAACACCAGAAAATAAAGGAAGCGCCAGGAAGCCATCACGCCAACTCGCGACACTCTCTCTATGAAACAAACTCTTTCCTGCACCTAACAACCTCATCCATTCATTTATCGAAACTTCTATTAAGGCCCCTAATGAAGCAACATTAAAAACCTGATTACTTAGTCTATTCTATTTACTTCATAACAAATTCTCTCTCTCTCTCTCTCTCTCTCTCTGGTAAATTCATCAAGTTTAAACCCATTATTATTTCTTTATCCTATTCTAATTACTGATCCTAAGAATTTTGCTTATGTCACGCTTGTTATATCCCGTATGCCATTCAAACACCTCTAATAGATACCCTACTGACACCTACGCTTCTCTTAACCACTTCTGTACCATGCGCGTTTTAATATTCAATCTGCTTATTATTTGGTGATTCTTGACAATTTCAGAAACTTATGTGGGGATTAAAATAGTGAAGACTCAGGCCATTACTCTTCTGACCTCCATAGACCCTTCCTAAAGTCAATAAGACCGTTTAATAACACTAAAAAATCATGATAAAAAGGCGTTCTAGTACTGAAGGGATTAATAGTAAACTTATAAGCCTCATTCTCATTTCCTAAGCTTTACTTGGTGTTGGTAGTGGTGGTGGTGGTGGCGGTTGTGGTGGGAGTGAAAAAAAAAGGGAAAGAAGAAAAGGAAACACTGAAGACTACTACAGTATTTAGCGTTACTATGAAGACTAGTGGGCGTCAAGACGTGGAGGGAAACAGAGGGCATTAGTTGAGAGTGTATATAGGAGGGAATAGTTGATGGGGGAGGAAGGAGATGGGGGTGGGGGGGACCTAGGCAGAGAGAGAGAGAGAGAGAGAAGGGATGGGGGAAGAAAAATATTGGCGTTCCCCAGTCAAGAAAATGGAGAAAGGGTTCCAATTAGAAGCTATTAACAAAACTACCCAATGACTTCTAATGAGTCCCTGGAGGGTTAGCAGCGCGGCGAGTGATTGGCTGATTGGCCGACTGATTGAGTGACAGACAGACAGACAGACAGACAGACAGACAGACAGACAGACAGATATTTAGTTACATAGATAGATGAATAGTTAGATAGAGAAGAATTAGGAAGTTAGGAAGAAGAGGAGGAAATGAAGAACTGAATGAATGAAAGATTATGAAGAGAGAGAGAGAGAGAGAGAGAGAGAGAGAGAGAGAGAGAGAGAGAGAGAGAGAGAGAGAGAGAGAGAGAGAGAGAGAGAGAGAGAGAGAGAGAGAGAGAGAGAGAGAGAGAGAGAGAGAGAGAGAGAGATTGGTAGATAGAAATGTCAATAAAATCGTCTAGCTGTAACCAAAAATCATGGTAAAAATGCGTCTTAGTACTGGAAAAAAAAGAGATAGGTGGGTAGGAAGCACAAATGAAGAGTATAAAAGAATAGAAGCGTCTTTTTTTGGACAGCGCCCCTCTTACATTAAAAAAGAAGACGTGTAGGAGGAGCTGATGATGAAGGGAATGAAGTTGTATTAGGACAGCACCCCTCTTACATAAGGAAAGACGCGTAGGAGGCGCTGATAAAGTTAATGGAAGAAAGAAAAGAAAAGATAGATGTATAAGAGAGAGAGAGAGAGAGAGAGAGAGAGAGAGAGAGAGAGAGAGAGAGAGAGAGAGAGAGAGAGAGAGAGAGAAGGCAGCAGTTAATCATACCTCTTCAGCACCAGACACTTTCTCAGTTTCATAAAAATCACTAACTAATAAAAAATAAAAGAGTAAACAGAACAGCTAGGAGTGATTATTAACATTCTCATTAGAACAAAACCTTAGTAGTCAAAGTACCTTCCTAGTGGTATCCGTAGTGAAAGTAATGAGAGCGAGTCAGTACCAGGATATTTTGAAGCTTTAACGTCATATTTGCTGCCGCTGGTAATGTAATTGTTATCGTTTCTCTCCTCTCGTTTCGTTTCCTTTCACCATTCCCTCTTCTATATCCTCCCTTTTCTCCCTCGTTTTCAGCCTTTAACTCCCTTCTCTTATTATTCAATCGCTAGATAGTGAGGGTTGAAGTGTTAGGGCCTGGGAACATTTGCTGAAGTGTGAAGTGATAAAGTAATGAGGAACGTAGTAGCAGGAAAGGCAAGGCTATAATGTGCAGCATCCATGGCCTACTTACAACCACTGATCCTTTGAACCTTCCAACTTTGAACCTTCCAACTTTGAACCTTCCAATTTTTTTCATATTAATATTATGGCCTATAGCACCTGTAGGCATACTTGAAGAGTATATGTGGCAAGCGCTGTTAAGCTTTCGCCCATTTGTGGTGCAGGCAATGGTATTTATATTAGGGCCCATATCACCACCCAAGCGCATCTTTGGTGGTGACATGTAGGTAACTTTAAACCACTCGACAAATGGCAAAGCTTCAAAACGGTATGTGGTGGAATTCGAACCTACGCGTGGACGTCTGCCCAATCACACGCTCACCACCTTATCCACTACGCCACCGCCTCCCTTAAGACGATGGTGAGTGAGAGACAAAAAAAAAAAGGTATTCAGTCTATTTATATATAATGCTATGGCACCTCCACCCTCTCTCTCTCTCTCTCTCTCTCTCTCTCTCTCTCTCTCTCTCTGCCTGCCTGCCTGCCCGTCTGTCTGTCTGTCTGTCTGTCTGTCTGTCTGTCTGTCCGTCTGTCTACCTGCCTGCCTGCTTGCCTGTCTCTCTGTCTGTCTATCTGTTTGTCTATCTGTCTATCTCTCTCTCTCTCTCTCTCTCTCTCTCTCTCTCTGATACTGAATTTTTTAATCCTATTCAATCTTGTCATTTTTTTTTTATATATTTTCTTTTCTCTTCCTAAGCTTGAGAAAGACATCTGCCAGTTTCGAGCTTGATAACCAGGTCTGTTCTTGCTCTTTTCGTAAGCTTAATAAATTTGTCTGGCACTTTTCTCAAATTAATGGCATATTCTTTGAAGCTTAATCTCTTCAGTACCAGGTCATGTTTTCATATTTATTCTACTTATATTATTTAGTGATTTTATACAGCTTCAAAAACTTATGTGGGGATCAAGCTAGTGAAGATTGTGGCCATTAATCTTCTGACCTTTATGGACCCTTCCTAATGTCAATAAAATCCTCTAATCGTACCCAAAACTCACGGTAAAAATGCGTCCCAGTGCTAAAGGGCTTAATAAAATAATGACACACTCTGCATAAGCTTAATGAAAGAGTCTGGCATTTTCAAGCTTAATCAATTACTCATATATACGCAGAATGGGAGGAAAGAGCTGAAAAACAAGAAAAAAAATGAATTTGTAGACATAAAGTGAGTGAAAAGTTAATACGATGAGGAAGTGTAATGTGTAATGCATGATAACCTTGCAGTGTTTTGCCTTTTAGTAACAACTGTAATGACGAGTGTGGAATATTGTTGAGTGGCTGGTATGGGTTAGGTTAGGTTAAAGTTAGTTCATCTTACTGAGGTGGCTGGATTAGAGAGCTGCCTTGTAAGTGCGTGGGAATGAACAATTTAACCTCTTCAGTACCATGACGCGTTTTCAAGCTTATTTAATTGCTCACACACACGCAGAATGGGAGGCAAGAGAGGAAAGACAAGGAAAAAATGAATTGGTAGGCATAGAGTGAGAATGAAAAGCTAATATGATGAAGTGTAATGAGTAATGTATGATAACCGTGCAGTGTTTTGGCTTTTAGTAATGACGAGTGTGGTATATTGTTGAGTGGCTGGTATGGGTTAGATTAGGTTAGGTTAGTCCATCTTACTGAGGTAACAGGATTAGGGAGTTGTCATGTATATAGGTGGGAATGAGCATGTTAACCTCTTCAGTACCATGACGCGTTTCCATATTCACTCTGGATGCTATTTGGTGATTTTTTTACAGCTTCAGAAACTTATATTGGGGATTAGAATAGTGAAGACTGTGCTCATTAATCTTCTGACCTTCATAGACCCTTCCTAATGTCAATAAGATGGTCTAATCGTACACAAATCTCAAGGTAAAAATGTGTCCCAGTACTGAAGGGGTTAAAGAGAGGGAATTGGGAGAAAGAAGGAGTAAGTTGAAGCCAGACCGCCGCACCTTCAGCTGTGTCTTGCTGCATACAAAGAGAGAAGACTGTTTTATTTTCTTATTTTGATTTTGATTTTATTCTATTTATTCATTGATTTTTTTGCTGTCACAGAAACATAACAAGAACTTCTAAAACATCGGCAGAGTATATACGAAATTAAGAAAATGGAAGAAGAAATGCACACAATGGTACAAGATAAGGCTCCATCACCCATTAAGACCATCACGCAAGAAGGAAGGCACCAACACCTGGACTTTCCCGAGCCGAGACACAAACACACGGGTACAACAGCCAATGTCCAGCAGGGGTTCTGTACACGGGCTTGTATTGTTATGAGCTTTGGTCTCTTATAAAAATAAATCCCCCAAAAGCCACAAGAATGACGAGTTAAGTTTCAAAGTGTATCTTTCACATGGGTGATGCAGAAGCCTTGCTCAGTCATCACTAGAATCATGCAAAGTCCTTTGAAAATTCTTACAATCTTCACTAGCGGTTAAATTTATGAAAACACCTTTGAAATTTTGAATAATAATAACAATAACATTAATAATAATAATAATAATAATAATAATAATAATAATAATAATAATAATAATAATAATAATAATAATAATAATAATAATAATAATAATAATAATAATAATAATAATAATAATAATAATAATAATAATAATAATAATAATAATAATAATAATAATAATAATAATAATAATAATAATAATAATAATAATAATAATAATAATAATAATAATAATAAAAATTATAATAATAATGATAGTAATGATAATAATGATAATAATGATAGTAATGATAGTAATAATAATAATAATAATAATAATAATAATAATAATAATAATAATAATAATAATAATAATAATGATACTTGAGATGAAGTTGCAGTGAGAAAAGGATAGAAGCCTTAGGAGGGTAGCTTGGAGATCAAAGCTTTGCGCTAGACTCTATCCAAAGCTTCTGATATGTCTACAAGGCAACAGCAAAAGTTTCACCAAAATCTTAAAAAAATGATGACCAAGACTCAGTAAGGAAAGCCAGAAGATCACCTGTAGAGCTGCCTTGACGGAAACCATAATGGCGATCAGACAGAAGATTGTGAAGTGACAGATGTTCAACAATCTTCCTGTTGAGGACTGATCAGAAAAAAAACCTTTTGATAAGCAATACATCAAACCTATAGGACAGTAGTTTGAAGGATTAGAACGGTCATCCTTTCTAGGAACAGACTGAATGTAGGCAATCTTCCAACAGCAAGAAGGAAAGATGTAAGTCGATAGACAGAGCTGAAAGAGTTTGGCCAGGCAAGTACAAAAATCAAGAAGCACAGTTACTGAGAGCAATAGGAGGGACCCCATCAGGTCCATAAGCCTTCCGAGGGTTCAGGCCAGCGAGGGCATGGAAAATATCATTGCGAAAAAATTTAATCAAAGGTATAAAATGGTCAGAGGGAGGAGGAGAGGGAGAAACAAGCCCAGATTCATCCTAGGTAGAGTTATTAGCAAAGGTCTGAGAGACGAGTTCAGCTTTAGAGACAGATGAGATAGCTGTGGTGCCATCAGGGTGAAATAAAGAAGGGAAAGATGAAGAAGTAAAGTTATTGAAGATGCTTTTGACCAGATGCCGGAAGTCTCGAGGGAATTTGATTTAGAAAGATTTTTTACATTTTCTATTAACGGAGTGTTTGGCAAGTTGAAGAACAAGCTAGGCATGATTCCGGGCAGAAGTATAAATAAATATATAAACCCATGAAAACACGAAGAACCTCAACTACAACTTAGAATCACGAAAACACCTTTGAAAACTCCAGCACCCTTATGAAGAGCCTGTCAGAAGTAGCAGAAGCAAGACGCAGCTACGCTCAGGGATACAGGCCAGAGTGTGTTGGTCGGCGCCGGACAAGCCAGCCGTCACACTCGAGCAGCAGAGGGATTAAGACGCTCACTCCCCTCCGTGCCTCGTCCTGTCCCTCCCACATTCATCCGACAAGCCTCCACATACACTCTACCTGATATTCACCTCAATAAACTGAACACACTTGCCTCCTCGTCCGCGTCCTTGCAGTATCGTTATTTTTCCCTTTATTTTGCTAACTGTATTTTTTTTCTTTCATTAAAAATTTATTTGGTTGGTAGAATGTCATTAGTAGTCAAAGCAGGTTATGTTATGTTACATGATGTTAGGTTAGGTTCAGATTGTTTAGGTTAGGCCACTTAAGGATGAGTAAAGTTAGGATAGGTTAGACTATGTTAAACTTGGTGAGAAAATTTAGAGTAGGTAGCTAACTGGTTTGAAATGTTTCAGTGTATTCCCAAATATATACTTTTATCTTTACCATAACAAACGTATTTACTTTTCTTTTCTGTTATTTTTCCAGTAACTTCTTCTTGGAACACTTTTCCCTTTCTATATTTCCTGTATCAATTCCCTAATGATATCTTCTCCTGCACCATGTTTACTTTATCTGTTACCTGTCCTCTTTCTAGCTATTTCATTACATTCATTTACGTAATATTGCTTTCATTTTCTTTATATAATTTTTCTCAACCCTGTTTCCTCTTACATTATGTTTCCTTGCACATTTCCACATCCCCTTTCTTTTTATTAATGTGTTTCATCTTCTATTGCGTGCATTTTTAACAGTTACAGCAGACCATCGCACGGCCAGGCGAGCTCATCTCCGGGAGGCGGCGGTCACTTAGGTAGCCTGAGCCGCTAAGGTCGCCTCGGCCCCGCCCTGCTCAGCGGTGGCGCCTCAGCAGCACGGCGCTAATCAATAAGAAGGCCCGGAAGACCTGTTGCCGCCGCCACCTCCCTCGCCGCCACCTGCTGCCTACCCTGCATTAGTCAAAGGAGAGAGAGAGAGAGAGAGAGAGAGAGAGAGAGAGAGAGAGAGAAATACTTATACAAAAAAACAGAATAATAGACTAACAAACAAACATAAATAGACAGACAGACAGACTAGCAAACAGACAGACAGACAAGCTAACTGTAACAGACAGACAGACAGACAAACAGACGAGGAAACAAACAGATAACCATAAAGACAAAACAAACAGGTAGACAAACAAACAAGGACAGACGGACAGACACAGACAGACAGACAAACATAAACAGACAGATTGGCGAGACAAACGGAAAATAAACAGACGAGAAAAAGATGAAAACAAAATAACGAGAAAAAAATTTGCCATGATATCTTTTTCCATGATTTTCCTTTTTTTTCATTCGTATATTTTCATTTTTTTCTTGACCTTTATATGACTTGCAGTGACTTTTTTTAATATTTTTATAGTTGATTAGTCACGCTTTCCTTTTCCTTTTTTCTTTCTTTTTTTTCTGGTGTCTATACAGTGTAGTGTAGGATTTGCTCTGGCTCTTATTATTTCCTTTCATTATTTCTTTTTTTTATTCATTTTCATTTTCTTTTGGTGTTTTTAGTACGATTATTCATGAGACTGTCCTTAGAGTATTCATAGTTCTGTTTTTATCATAAGTCTTCGTAATTTTGTTTTTCTTTCATGGTTTTCGTTGGTTCGTCATTGACTTTTTCCTGTTTCCTCTTGGTAATAATCGGCTTGTCACGGCTTCTTTTATACCGCAGGTTTTTCTTCACCTTTTGTTTAGTCATTATTTCATGGAGATTTTTGCTTCTGGGAGACAACGAATTATTTTTTGGTATTACAGCAACAATCAACAACAATAGCAACAACAACAACATCAGTAACAACAACAACAACAACGACAAGATCAACAACAACAACATGAACAACACCATCAACATCAACAAGAGCAACAAGAAGAAGAAGAAGAACAACAACAACAACAACAACAACTACTACTACTACTACTACTACATACTAACTACCACTACTACTACTAACTATTACTACTACTATTACTACAACAACAACAACAACAACAACAACAACAACTATTACTACTACTAAAACTACTACTACTACTACTACTACTACTACTACTACTACTACTACTACTACTACTAAAACCATTTAACATTCACAAAAAATCTAAAAAAAAAAAAAGGAAAACAATAGAGACGAGCAAAATAGAGAAAGCGAAAGGAAAAACAAGTCCATTTCATTCTCTGTCACCAGGCGATTAGGTGTACCAAACTGAGCACAACAACAACAACAAACCAGTCAAGACACCAAGGTTCTCCTCTACGCGTGTTTCTCAAGTCACTCATCGCTAACACACAGGATGACGGAGGGAGAACGCTGGGTCAAGCATTTTTTTTTTTTTTTTTTTTTTACATTACAAGGGCACTGGCCAAGGGAAAACAAAGTTGGAAAAAAAAAAATCCCGCTGGTTGCCAGGCCCTGTTAAGAGGAATAGTATAAAGAGAAAAAACAAAAAAATCTAAAAGGAGGGTCCAGTTAACGTAAGAGGTGTCTTGACACTCCTCTTTGAAAGAGTTTAAGTCATAGGCAGGTGGAAATACAGACACAGGTAGAGAGTTCCAGAGTTTACCAGTGTAGGGAATGAAGGAGTGAAGATACTGGTTAACTCTTGCATTAGGAAGATGGACAGAATAGGGATGAGAAGAAGTAGAGAGTCTTGTGCAGCGAGGCCGCAGGAGGGGGAAGGCATGCAGTTAGCAAGTTCAGAAGAGCAGACAGCATGAAAACAGCGGTAGAAGACAGATAAAGATGCAACATTGCGGCGGTGACTTAAAGAATCAAGACAGTCAGTTAGAGGAGAAGAGTTGATAAGACGAAAAGCTTTAGATTCCACCTTGTTTAGTAAAGCTGTGTGTGGATCCCCCAGACATGAGAGCCATACTCCATACACGGGCGGATAAGGCCCTTGTACAGAGCAAGCAGCTGGGAGGGAGAGAAAAATGGACGAAGACGCCATAGGACACCTAACTTCTTGGAAGCAGGGTGTCTGAAGTCCACGCCGGGAATGACTGTAGGTTCGGAGCTGCAGATAGTGAGAGTGACAGTCAAGACACCAAGGTTCTCTCTACGCGTATCTCAAGTCACTCATCTCTAACACACAGGACGAGGGAAGGAAAACGCTGGGCCAAGCATGCAAGGTGTCTGATGTCCACGCCGGGAATGACTGTATTTTCGGAGCTGCAGATAACAAGTGACTAGAGTAGAAAGGGAGTATCTGGAATGCCTTGCGGTGGTGATATATGTGTTGTAGTGGGAGACTTACACGTTTAGAAAATGGCGTTTTATCTGGGGAAAATTTATTGGAAAGCTTTGTTGTACTAGTCTTATGTTTTACTATGATCGTGGCTTATCATCTTGTGCGCGTGGTTTTAGCAAGAAAATGTTACTAATGAACTAATAATGATAATCTCTCTCTCTCTCTCTCTCTCTCTCTCTCTCTCTCTCTCTCTCTCTCTTGCTCTCTCTGGACCAGGTGGTATGAGAGATCTAATCAATTTTCATTTCTTCTTATTTCATGGGCTAATCAGAATGGTCACTGCATTCTAATTTCACAGTCCCCAAGCCACTAGTCCACACCTACAGAGCTCTTCTCACTGCCCACCGCACCTCATAGTCTTTCTGTACCATTTATCAAGCCTTTCAAACCTCTCAACAATATATACACCTACAGACCTCTCTCTAAATTACTTACCGTGCCTCTTAAACTTTCTGAATCCAGGCTCGGGTCATCAGGAGCATTAGGTGTGGTGGTGCTTGCTTTTCCTTTTGTTTTCTTTGTGTTTGCAAACAACTTATCTTTTTTATTTAATTTTCATTTATCAATTTTTTTTTTTGCTCCCTATGAGACAAAATCTTCAGGGTCAGGAACCAGGCTAGGAATAAGATTTAGTGAATTGGAGCTTGATAAAGTAAAGTTTCAGATAGAGATAAGTAAAAACTGGTTCTTGAATACAGTGACAGATGAATGGAATGGACTCAGTAGTCAGCTTATTAGCACAGACTCATTTGGAAGCTCTATAAGAGGATTAGTCCAATTTATCAATGAGGATGGTAGGTGGAAACAGGCAGATACGTTTGTTTGATTCAAGGACTGCCATGCGTAGACCTTATGGCGTCTTGCAGTTTCTCTTATTTTATCATATCCTATCTTCATATTGTAACAACTCGGATAAAATATAAATTCTCACGAAATGCAGTTCAGATTCCTTTCCGCCCTCCTGGAGGCGATTGACGTGGTGTTGAGGCAGGCAGAGTCCCTAGAGGAGCTGCAGCAATGCACGCCTCGCCGCCAGGAGGCCGCTTCCCTGCACCGACATCCGCAGCGAGCATGAAGAGTCAATTCGCAGCTGCTCATCGCATCTCTCCGCTGCTGTGTTGCTGTGCTGTGTTGGCTGCCAGCACACTCGTGTTTCTGTTGCTCCTCAGTTCCATCTTGCTGTTCTGTCCTGATTTTGGACTCACAACTCACGGATGCTTAAGCCATCACGTCTCATCCACGCGGGAGGAGCTGAACCTGTGCCGCTGCCACTGTAATACCCAATAAAGACAATTGCTTCTCTGTCTGGGAAGGCTTTCCTGTGCTTCTGGTGGTGTATTCTCACAAATTTCAGCTTCTTATTTCCACTATAGTATTTACAGGCTGCTGTGCACGCCGAGTGGGGATTTGAAGGAAGTCCATGGTACTAGTGATTACTTAAATAAAATTCTAACTGCAACAATGGAAAAACGCACAGGAGAATCCAACCAACAATCCCTGTAGGTTTTATAGGTGGATTTTATAAGAAAACAAAGTAATTCACAGTACAAAGCTTACCTTATTGGTCTATTTGTTATTTTTATTCTATATGTTCATGTGCCATGGATGCTGGCTCAAAACTCGCTTCACTGCTACTCTTATCAGAGTTTCAAACGGTTTGCTCTGAGTTCGGGAGCTGTTTAGATAAGGCTCTCCTGAAATGGTTTCACTCGTAAGAAAAGGAAACAAACAGGCAGAGTTCCAGTGATCACCAATGAAGGTGATGAGAGGGTAAGGATACTGGTTAAGTCTTGCATTACAACACGAGAACTTAACGGAAGCTACAATTGCCCAGTAAGCGTTCACGTGGAACTCCCTCTCAAGAATATAACTATATCTGCCCATATTCTCATAATTTGATTGTTTATCCTTACTTTAAAGCTCCTCTTGACAACATCGTCTAAATGAGGCCACATTCATATAGATATAATTCTATGTTATTTAAGGACTTTGGTCACCAAATGATGAATCCGGTGTTTAAAACACGATTTTCTCTGATGCTGACCCATAAATCTGTTTTCCTTTCCTCCATCCGCGCTTCTTGCCAGAACCTCACTGTTTATAAAGTGACATGTCAATTTCTTGTATCAATGTTGCATTTTCCCATTCCTGAATTTCATATGGCATTTATCGGTTTGGTGAGAAATTACTAATTGTTTAACCTAGAGCCACTTGCTTGTTGTCTGAAAGATAATGATATCACTAGTAATTTTATCATCTCAAATAATTAATGTAGATTAAATACAAGAACACTGCTGAAGCTGATCCCTGCGGCACCTTACTAACTACCTGTCCCTCTGGCACCCAGCTAATTAATTACCTATCCATTAATTATGAGCCTGTTACCTTCCTTTCATCATGAGCTAATCCAGGTAAAACTTTCCCACTCATTCCACGCATCCTCACTTGGTTTAAGGCCTTTGATGGGACGCGCATCACACGCCTTGCTCATGTCTCGGTATACTGTCATTCCCAATTATCTCTGCTGTCCCACAGACTTCACTATGAAAACCCAATATGTTCATGGGGCGTGACCTGGTCTCTGAATCCATGCTGTCAGTCTTATGTCACACTATGCTTATCTAACACAACTTGCTCGTAATGAGTGCCGCTATAACACATTCCGTTATGCCACGTACAGCTGAAGTCTGGCGGACGAAACGATGAAAAGATATTGTTTTATTTAATTTCCTAAAGAAGGGTAGTGCATTAGTTTGTCTCCACATGAACGGACCATTCCTGAATTTAAAGGTTTCTCAAAATATCAAGCAGCGGCTCATTAATAGTCTTGCATTCTTCAGGTAATGAAGGAAAAAGTCTAATTCCAGGAGATCGAAACTTTTCAGCTTATCCGTCTCCTGCTTCAGCTTTCCTCGGCCGCAAGAATGTCTGTCAGTTTATCATTAACCTGCTCTCTGAAAATGGAAGCGTTTTCAGAAACTATTTCCATTTTTTCGGAATGATAACACTATTATTATTATTATTATTATTATTATTATTATTATTATTATTATTATCATTATTATTATTATTATTATTACTACTATAATTAATATAAGCATCATTATTATTATTATTATTATTGTTATCATCATTATTATTATTATCTTTATTATTATTATTATTGCAACAACAACAACAACAACTACTACTACTACTACTACTACTACTACTACTACTATTATTATTATTACTATTACCATCATCATCACCAATAGTAGTAATTTGTGAAAGAATGTATATACATATATCTTATTACAAATAATATAAATAATAGTAGTAGTAGTAGTAGTAGTAGTAGTAGTAGTAGTAGTAGTAGTAGTAGCAGCAGCAGTAGTGATGATGATGATGATGATGATAATAATGATTAATAATAATAATAATAATAATAATAATAATAATAATAACAACAATAACAACAATACAACAAATAACACAAAAATAGCACTCAACTCACCGTCTCCCCACAGCTAAATAACCCCACCTTCCTCAGACGCCTCCAATAAAGCCATCAATTCACTACAACTTTAGTACACTTACAATCCTCCCTCGCGGCCTGCCTTCGCCTCACTGCCTCACTCAATCTTCACCTGCTCTCACTTGCTCTCCTTTACTCCTGCACTGGTCTGGCCAACGCTACGTACTGAGCCAGAGAAGAGAGGGAAACTGCCTAACTCTAAACCTTATCTAACCTAACTTACCTACCGTATGTATGTAACCTGCCTAACCTAACCTAACCTAACCTAACCTAACCTGATACACTAAAGTTCCTATCTAATCTAACTTACTTACCGGATGTATGTAACCTGTCACTTCATTCTCTCTCTCTCTCTCTCTCTCTCTCTCTCTCTCTCTCTCTCTCTCTCTCTCTACGCATGTATGTAACAAGGATATTTTTCGTCTGACAGAATGAAATGCTAGTGATTTTGTAAGTGTCGAAAGAAAGGAGAAAAGAACATTAGAAATAGGAGTGATGATGATGATGATGATGATGATGATGATGATAGTGATGATGATAAATATGATGATGATGATGACGATGCTGATAATAATAATAATAACAATAATAATAATAATAACAATAATAATAATAATAATAATAATAATAATAATAATAATAATAATAATAATGATAATAATAATGAAAAGAAGAAGAAAAAGAAGAAAGAAAAGAAAAGAAAAAAAAAGAAAAAAGAACAACAATAACAACAACAGCAACAACAACAACAATAACAACAACAAATCAACACACAAAAACAAATGAACAAACAACTATAGCAATACAAATAATAATAACATCAACAACAATCAAATAAACACAAAAACACACAAACAACAGCAACAACAACAACAACAACAACAACAACAGCTTGAGGCACCGCAGACTAAGCTGATGTACAAGCCGCGCCCCTTTTCTTCTCTCCCTTCCACTTCATTGGTTCCTTTCCAGAATTGTTGCCACATCCCGATCTTTTATGGTATTTACGTTTACCATCACCTTACACTCTTGCCGGACTTGCCCTGAGCTGATCTTCGCCAGTGCCACCAGGAACTCCCTCCCTACCTGCTTCTCTGTTTCCATCTTCCTATGAACTGAACTCATCTAAGAGGAAGATTTCAAGATATTTATACTTTTCTGTTGGCTTGTTCTCTGGGACCTGAGAGGGGAATAGCGACTAAGTGGGTCTTTTTTAACTCCTTTTGTTGTCTTTGGCCAGTTTTCCCCTCTTACATAAGAAAAATGACAGGAAGACGGTGATATTAACTGTGTGAATGGTGCATGGAACAATTCACAGCACTTCACCCCTTCAGTACTATGACGTATTTTTACCATGATTTTTGGGGTATGATTAGACTATTTTATTTGTATTAGGAAGAGTGTATGAAAGGCAAAAGATCAATGGCCACAGTCTTCACTATTTTAATCCACACATAGGTTTCTGAAGCTGTATAAAATCGTCAAATAGTAACAAGAATGAGTATGAAAATGCGGCACCGTACCGAAGGAGGTTAAAACAGCGAAACTTTAAAAGAAACATCAGCAAATAAGATAAAGATAGATATCAAAAGAATGCATGTATCAGTTTTTAGACAACACAACACTTAGAAATGGCAGTGAAGGAAGAATAAAGATCTCATAATGGTTAATAAATTAGTTAAGACCATAAAAAGTTCCAGGGAAAGTGATTAAGTTATGACAGATCAGAATAATTGGTGAGATAAGTATGTGATGCCTGTTTGGGAGAGATAATGGAAAGACAGATGGACATATAGTGTCTGTTACATGTATTAATGGACTGATAGATGAAAGTGTAGTGCTTGTTGAGGAAGACAATAAGAAGACTGATTAATATGCATGTTGTGAAAGGTAATAACGTGATAGATAAAAGATGAAAATGTAATACGTATTAATCCCTTCAGTGCCATGATGCGTTGCCTTATTCATTCTGCTTACTATTTGGTGATTTTATACAGATTTAGAAACTTATGTGGGGGATTAAAATATTGAAGACTGGCTAATAATCTTCTGACCTCCACAGACCTTTCTTAATGTCAATAAAATGGTCTAAGCGTGCGCAAATCTGAAGGTAAAAATGCATCACAGTATTGAAAGGATTAAAAGAGAGTATTAAATGAATGATGAAGATTGATTCCCAGTTAAGTAAGCCGTGCAAATGTAATGCTAGTTGTGGAAAGCAATGAAGCAACAAATAGAAATGTTACACCTATCGCAGAAAGATGACGATGAGGTATTACAATTTCATCAGTCACTGCATTTCCCAGGACCGTTGTATTACCGTTCTCTTTGGCCATTACCGTTTTATGAATCGTTTTGTTGACGTCCAGGAGAAGCATTACAGTTTTATCTCTTGTCTTGTTGCCTTTCACACTAAGCATAGCATTTTCACCTACCATTCCATTTCTTCTTAAAAAATCCACGATATTCTGATTTATTATTATATTACTTTCTTCACCTGGAATGACACTCACCGACTTTCATCTACTGTTCTGCTACCTTGTATAACGACACAAGGTTCTCTAACTGATCCTTCATGGTATGGGGGACAGAGCTTATCTTTTCCAGCAGACAGGCCGTTTTGAGGGTTATTGACCGCCACTCGTCATGAAGGCCCCTCGGTCACGTGTGGCGGGCTGAGTATAGACACCAAAACCAAGAGGCCACATCCATGCACAAGGCAGCAGAACAGAAAAGAAACTCGGGACACTGATTTCTCTAGGTGGATATTACATTAGAAACCCCAACTATTTTGAAAAAGGTCAGGCTAGGACAAGAAATAATGACTTAAAGCTTGGTTAAGTTAGACAGAAGTAAAAAAAAAAAAAAAGAGGGGAAGGAATTAGTTCTTACTCTCTCTTCAATACTGGGAAGCATTTTCATCTTGAGGTTTGGGTACGATTAGACCATTTTATTGACATTAGGAAGGGTCTATGGAGATCAGAAGATTGATGGCTAGAGTCTTCACTATTTCAATCCTCACATAAGTTTCGGAAGCTCTACAAAATCGTCAAATAATAAGCAGAATAAATATGAAATTGCGTCCGGGTGCTAAAGGAATTAAATAGAGTGGCAGATGAATGAAATGGACACATTTATCAAGTTATTAGTGCCGAGTCATCAATGAGCTATGAAAAGAGAAGACAAATTTATCAGTGAGAATAACTGGTGGAAATACTTACTGGGACTGTCAAGTGTAGGCGTGATGGCTCCTTGTAGCTTCCCTTAGTCTTTCACGCTCTTGTGCTCTTGTGAAGCTTTAAAAAGTTTCACCTGTTCTTTATATCAAAGGCGAAACGATACCACCACCACCACCACCATAACTACCACCATTACCGCCACCACCACCACCACCATAACTACCACCATTACCGCCACCACCACCACCACCATAACTACCACCATTACTGCCACCACCACCATATAACTACCACCATTACTGCCACCACCACCACCACCATAACTACCACCATTACCACCACCACCACCACCACCACCATAACTACCACCACCACCACCATAACTACCACCATTACTGCCACCACCACCACCACCATAACTACCACCACCACCACCACCACCACCATAACTACCACCATTACCACCACCACCACCACCACCATAACTACCACCATTACTGCCACCACCACCACCACCATAACTACCACCATTACCACCACCACCACCACCACCACCATAACTACCACCACCACCACCACCACCACCACCACCATAACTACCACCATTACCACCACCACCACCACCACCATAACTACCACCATTACTGCCACCACCACCACCACCATAACTACCACCATTACCACCACCACCACCACCACCACCATAACTACCACCATTACCGCCACCACCACCACCACCATAACTACCACCATTACCACCACCACCACCACCACCACCATAACTACCACCATTACCACCACCACCACCACCACCACCATAACTACCACCATTACTACCACCACCACCACCACCATAACTACCACCATTATTACCACCACCACCACCACCATAACTACCACCATTACCACCACCACCACCACCACCATTATAACTACCACCATTACCACCACCACCACCACCACCACCATAACTACCACCATTACTGCCACCACCACCACCACCATAACTACTACCATTACTGCCACCACCACCACCATAACTACCACCATTACTGCCACCACCACCACCACCATAACTACCACCATTACTGCCACCACCACCACCACCATAACTACCACCATTACCACCACCACCACCACCATAACTACCACCATTACCACCACCACCACCACCACCACCACCATAACTACCACCATTACCACCACCACCACCACCATAACTACCACCATTACTGCCACCACCACCACCATAACTACCACCATTACTGCCACCACCACCACCATAACTACCACCATTACTGCCACCACCACCACCATAACTACCACCATTACTGCCACCACCACCACCACCATAACTACCACCATTACTGCCACCACCACCACCACCATAACTACCACCATTACTGCCACCACCACCACCACCATAACTACCACCATTACTGCCACCACCACCACCACCACCATAACTACCACCATTACTGCCACCACCACCACCACCATAACTACCACCATTACTGCCACCACCACCACCACCACCATAACTACCACCATTACTGCCACCACCACCACCACCATAACTACCACCATTACCACCACCACCACCACCACCACCATAACTACCACCATTACTGCCACCACCACCACCACCATAACTACCACCACCACCACCATAACTACCACCATTACTGCCACCACCACCACCATAACTACCACCATTACCACCACCACCACCACCACCATAACTACCACCATTACTGCCACCACCACCACCACCATAACTACCACCATTACCACCACCACCACCACCACCACCATAACTACCACCATTACCGCCACCACCACCACCACCATAACTACCACCACCACCACCATAACTACCACCATTACCGCCACCACCACCACCATAACTACCACCATTACCACCACCACCACCACCACCATAACTACCACCATTACCGCCACCACCACCACCATAACTACCACCATTACCACCACCACCACCACCACCATAACTACCACCACCACCACCACCACCACCACCACCACCATAACTACCACCATTACCACCACCACCACCACCACCACCACCATAACTACCACCATTACCGCCACCACCACCACCATAACTACCACCATTACCGCCACCACCACCACCATAACTACCACCATTACCGCCACCACCACCACCAACAGACATTACTTCTACCACCATCACCACTGCATCGGTAGGAGAGGGAAATCCAGTGCAGTGTCCCTTCCAATATCAAACAGTCCATGGTAGTCACGCAGTGTGCAAGTGAATTTTATAGTGCCTTGTATTACTTGGAGTGCCGCGATACGCTTGGGAACACGTCTGTCTGTACATTGTGTCGCAAGTTTCCTCTTGGCTGGCTGATGTAACACTAACCTGCTCGGAGGACGCTGCTGCGGTTGGGCTTTTCTGAGGCTTGTGGCTTTTGTTAGCTTTGTTGTGTAAACTGAGTAGACTGAGTGTGTTCTGTCTTTGAGTGGATTGGTGAGTTTAGAAGTCAATGCTGCTGTGATGGGGTTTACCTGGTAGCTTGTAGTGGCTTTGATGAGCAAACGTATGTAACTGAGTGTATTCTATCTTTGCGTGGACTGGTTAGTACAAACGTGGTTTTGAACAGTGGCGTGTGGTGTGAGTGGCAGCGAAATGAAACAATACACGGTGAGGTGAACAGAACAGTGAGGCACACCGCCAGTCTTGTGTTTACCAGTGACGCGAATGAAGTACTGAAGAAAGCACAATAACAGTATGATCAAGTAGGTAGCTTTGTGAGGTAAGGCTGTGGGAGGAGAGAATGCAAATGTCAAGTTCAGATGAGTGATATCGAAACGTCTCTCTCATGAAATTATCATTGTTATTACTTTTGCTACAACGAACTACCACTACTACTACTATTACTATTATTATTACCACTACCACTTCTAATACTATTACTACTACTACCAATGCTGCTACTACTACTACCACCAATGCTGCTACTACTACTATTGTTACTACTAATATAATTACTAATAATAATATTACCACTACCAATGCTACTACTACTACTACTACCACTACTACTGGTACCACCACCACTGCTATTGCCACCACCACTACCACCACTACTACCACCACTACTACTACTACTACTACTACTACTACTACTACTACTACTACTACTACTACTACTGCTACTACTACTGCCACTATTATTACTACTGGTCCTACTAATACTACTGCTACTGCTACCATTATTATTATTATTATTATTATTATTATTATTATTATTATTATTATTATTATTACCATTATTATTTTGCTTCCACACAGCCACCACTCAACCACCATCACCACCACAACTACCACCACCACCATCACAAGAGCACACAACGCATACAGGGCAGCTGAGCGTCGCATTTTCTCAATTCTTCTCACGTGCCTTCAGAAATTCATGGCGAGAAAAGTTTTACGCTCGCTAAATCTCTCTTGCTTTCTAGCGGGAAATGTCAGAATCTTACCAACTCTTATGAGGTGTGACGTCTGCCAGCCAAACATTTTAAACACGCTTTTCTTCTCCGCTTTGCTCTGTTTCATGTCTTAGCGGATAAATCTTTGCTCTTGTGAAAACTTAAGCGAGGATGATTCGGTTTCTTTCTCCTCGTCTGACTTCACTCTATGTAACTAAATTTCTTCCTAATGGACTTTAAATCGTCTTCGTCAAGGTACTCAGTAGACTTAATTCTTTCACCATGGTATGCAATAATTCACAGCACTAAAAACTATGCCTGGAATCTTTACAAGCGTTTACGAGAAAGAAGTCAATGGAAAGAGTAGATTTTGATATTTTGGAGGTGGCTATAGAACGAAAGAAAAAAACCCTTCAGTACCATGACTCGTTTTAATCCATTCAGTACTGGGACGCATTTCTACCTTGAGATTTTTGTACGATTAAACCATTTTATTTACATTACAAAGGGTCTATGGAGGTCAGAAGGTTAATGGTCACAGTTTTCACTATTTCAATCCCCCACATGAATTTATCAAACTGTAAAAAAATCACCAAATAATAAACAGAATGAATATGAAAACGCGTCATGGTACTGAAGGGGTTAATATCTATTCTGCTTACTATTTGGTGATTTTATACAGCTTCAGAATCTTATGTGGGATTAAAAATGTGAAGACTCTGGCCATTGATCTCCATACACCCTTCCTAATGTCAATAAATCTGTCTAATCATATCCCAGATTTATGCGTTCCAGTACTGAAATGGTTAATAATTAAAGAATTATATGCCAAGTGTAGTGAAAGGGTCAAGCGGCTCCAGCACTCTCACACCTTAACAACAGATAGCACACTGATCGTTTTCTATGGCAGGCATTCTGAAGGGTTTTGCTTTCACCACGACAATTTTCAAAGATCGCAGAGAGGATTAGCCGATTCCTACAAGTGTTTCTTTCAGTAATAGTGTAGAAATCTTGTTATTTTGTCACTAGTATCGTGAAAAAACGCCACTAAAAACACATGTAACTTCAAATACAGCCTTTTGAAAGTGGTGAAGGTGCGGCGCAAGAGGGAGTCGGCGGAAATGAGGCACTGAGGCAGCCACAAGGTCACACTCACTCACTCACTCGCATCGGGCCAACAATCACACGCCTTACAGCACTGTATTGTAAACTAAGAATAATGTTATCGGCTAGAAAATTGTATCTCTGACTCAGGAACTTCCAGGAATGACTGTTCCTTGCAGACTGAGGGCAGAAGGTAATACATTTACATCTGACACACAAGATCATAAAGAAATACTGAAATAAAGGAAACAGCAAGAAGCCTTCAGATCTGCACGTGGCAGTCACTACAAGAAACATATTGATCTAATTCTGTCGTTATCCACAAATTCCTTCTTTTAAAGCTCCCCAATGACAAGTAGAACACCAAAAAACAGCAAGCGCCTCTCAGTGTTCTCTGCAACCAACACCACCACTTGAATAAGTCAGGCAACAGTAAATGTTCAACCAGTGTACAATGTTCAGCATCGCTCTCCGCCTGCCACATGTCCCTCATCACTCATTCACCAGGACTCTTGTTCCTTTGCACGCTGCCACACAGTTCGTGCCGCCTTGCCTCTCACACACGTCACTGCCACCAGAAACTCACGCATTCTGGAGTCTTTCCTCGGTTATTTCTAATAGTCTACTGTGCAAACTATTGAGGACTTTGTAACGTTTTTTTTTATTGGTAGTTTAATAAAGATTAAGATGATAAAGATGTTGAAATCTTGGTAATTTCTGTAGCCTCTCAAAAAACATAAAAATCATTATTAAGTCTTTCAGTGCCATGATGCGTTTCCATATTCATTCCGGTTACTATTTGGTGATTTTATACAACTTTAGAATCTTAATTGGGGGGGATTGAAGTAGTGAAGACTGGCTATTAATCATCTGACCTTCATAGATTCTTCCTAATGTAAATAAAATGGTCTAATCGTACACAAATCTCAAGGTAAATTTGTGTTTTAGTATTGAAATGGTTAAATCAGATTGAAGTGTTTAAAACTCGCACCCAGGAGTGGAACAGTGGCCCATACTCTGGAATACTTCAGCAATGCTCCTCCACTACATTATAAAAGACTAGTTGAAGTAAGTAACAGGAATTTTTAAGGGTGTTTTTTTTTTTTTTTTTTACGGATGCCGAGACAGACTAACGAGACTCCTACATCATGAACAGGTGAAGCACTCTCGGAAACCTGGCTGGCTAATCATCTCCGTGAACTTTGAAAATAGTCACGGTAAAAGCAAAGCGTTTCTGAGTACAGGATTATGCCAGACGCACTGCAAAAATCACGTCAACACAGCGTCATGACACGGAACACTCCTGTCTTGAATGTTTATTGGTGCAAATCACGAACTGAAAGCATAAAACACCTCAGCTACAGTGAACATTTGAACCTTCCCAAGACAGGCACGAGGAGTCAATGGTTTAGTGTTGGCTTGTGACTCTATACTATTACTATTGCACTCGCTACTATTTACTATTACTCATTGCTATTGTTATTTCTATTGCGTGAGGCGTCTTCACTCAGTCTGGTGGCAACGTGTCAGGTTTCAGGGATTGCACGAGTTGTAAGATCTGAGTGATGAAAATTAAGCGAAACACGAAACTAAGAGAGAAAGAGATTGGGGAGAAGGGAGAAGAGAGAAGGGGAACTACTTTAAACCCTTGAGGTGATAAATATATGCCAGGTGTTTGTTTGTGAAAGTAAAGGTAAATATGGGAGCAAAGCAAATGGATAGATAAAATAGATAAATAATAAAATACTGAATATATAAACATTAAATAACCATAATTGAATCTTGAAAAATCGTATATGTAATGCATTTTTGTATTTATTAACTTTCCAATGGTTTGTCATCTATATAATGTAGAAAAAAACTTACGGTTAAACTTTCTATTTTTCCTATTTGTGTTTCTTTTGTGTTGCGGGCACAGCAGTGTGTCTAGTGTCCATGTCGAATGTATTTGTACGTGCTGAAGTTTGTGTTGTTTGTGTTGAACTATGCTCGCGTGTACGTGTTATCCTGCCTTTTATTCAACTCCTTTTATTCACACACACACACACACACACACACACACACACACACACACACACACACACACACACACACACAAAAAAAAAAAAAAACACACACACGTCACTTTTCAGTTTCCGTTCTTCTAGAGTGTGCACGACAAGACTCTCACTTCTACGCACTATACCATTTTTTAATCTTCTTCACTTTCCAATAATTATTTAGTGTTTACCTTGATATTAATTTCGTATACGCAGGCACAGAAAACACTGCTTTTCTGACGTCGTAGAGTTTTCGTCTTCAAGGACAAAGAAAGTAATGTAGATATAGACCAGAACATAGTAGTCATATATATTTTTAGTCACAATTCATCATTTTCCTTATTTTTTTTTCCTGTATACGCACCGTTCAAACCACAAAGACCTTACACTCACACTCTACAAACTCTTACTGACAATGTAATAATCTAAAACTCTGAACATAGCTTAAAGGAATAACTAACAATATATTCTTTTCCAGATTCGTCGTAAGGAACGTGAATTAACCAATGATATAAACCTAAACATAAATAACATCACTTATAAATTTTTCCTCCAATCTTTTTTTAAACGTTCAAGAAAACAATGATCTATTATCAATATTTCACTTTAGTTTCGGCTTGTCTTTTCTCCTCATGACACTCTGATGTACGGGACAAAAAAAAAAAATAACAAGTAAAATAAAAAAAAATAAATAAATAAACGAAGCCAGAGATGCATTCGAAATCTGTGAGAAGAGAAACTATTAAAAATGTTTGAAGTGACAAATATCAACGTGACAAATATTCACAGATTGTTTTATTTATGAAGATGGAGAGGTAAGGAAACATAGGAAGCAAAGAAAAAATACATAAATAGATTAAACAAAAAAAAAATGAAATAAAACAAATAGATAGAAAAATGAATACAAACAGATAAATAAATGAAAAAAAAGAGGAAATATGAGAAGAGGTGGAGGAGAAAGAACAAAAAAACTGAAAGGATTGAAGGAAAGAAATTAAATAAAAAGGAATAAATAGAAAAATGCATACGAACAGATAAATAAAAGAAAAGAGATGAAACATGAAAAGTGGGAGAGAAAAAAAAAAAATCAGGAAGGAGTGACGAGGTAAGAGGAGGAAGAGGAGGAAGAAAATGAAAACCAAGAAATAAGAAAGAAATAAACAACAAAAATAAGAATGAAAAGAAAGACGTAAAAATAATAGTACAAATAATAATAATAAGACAAAAAATGACGAAAAAAAAATAAAGAAAAAAGGAAGGAAAGAAGGAAAAGGATAGAGGATGAACAAAGCAAAATAAAAAGAGGAAATATGCGAGAGGAAGAAGAAAGAAAAATCAGAAATAATAATAAAAAGAAACGAACAGGAAGGAGAACAAGGAAATAAAAAAATGAGAATGAGAAAGACGCAGAGAGAGAGAGAGAGAGAGAGAGAGAGAGAGAGAGAGAGAGAGAGAGAGAGAGAGAGAGAGAGAGAGAGAGAGAGAGAGAGAGAGAGAGAGAGAGAGAGAAATACCCTAATAACAGTGAGAGAAAACATTACCACTGGATGAACAAGAATAGAAACTGAAAAAATACTAAAAAAAACACAAAAAAAACAGAAACGAAAGTATAAAAAGTATAAAACACGAAAACGCAAAAAAAAAAAAAAAAACACGAAAAGAAAGCGATAACAGAAAACTGAAGGACGAAACAAGAATGGGGAAGATGAAGACGAAGAGCAACACAACAGAAATAATTAAAAAAACAGTAAAACTCACACAAACGAAAAAAGAATAAGTAAATAAAATCATTCGAAAGGAAGCAAGGGAAAGAGAGGGAGGAGGAGGAGGAGGAGGAGGAGGAGGAGGAGGAGGAGGAGGAGGTGGAAGAGGAGCAGGAGGAGGAAAACGAACACAAGATTGAGAAATATGAACGAAGAACCTTTAACCTGCTTTCTTCTGACCTGCTGGCCTGCTGCGGCGTGGTGCAGGAGCGGTCAGTCACCCGGGAGACGAAGCAGATGAAAGAGAGGAGGAAGAAAGGCAGCGGAGGGGAAAATTAAAGAGGAAAATGATAAACGATAAGAAAAAAAAGAATAAAAAGATGAAAAGAAAGCAAAACGCATTGTAAAGAGAGAGAGAGAGAGAGAGAGAGAGAGAGAGAGAGAGAGAGAGAGAGAGAGAGAGAGAGAGAGAGAGAGAGAGAGAGAGAGAGAGAGAGAGAGAGAGAGAGAGAGAGAGAATAGAAAAAATAAGGCGAAACAAGAAAAGGGAAAAGAAAAAAACTTGGAAATACAAAAGAAAAACACCAAAAACGGAGCAGGAAGAAGAAAAAATCACGTAAGGAAAGAAGAAATAAGGAAAAAAGAAACAAGAAAGACAAAAGAAAGGGAAAAGGGAGAAAAAGACAAGGAAATAAACAGTACAAGAGAGAGAAAAAAAAATAGAAAAAGATAGAAAAGAATATACGACAAAACCAAAAGAAGGAAAAAAATATATTGTTGTGTCAAGGAAATAAAAAAAAAGAAGGAAGGGAAAGGAAAGAGAGGAGGAGAGGAAAAGGAAGAAGAAGAAAAGAGAAAATTGAAAAAATGACCCTCGTAAATATCAGTGTCTTTATTTTTAGGGGATTAATTTTGCAACTATATTCATTTTTTTTTCTCGTCAGTTGGTGAAAAAAGAAATTGACAATGGGTGAAAGGTGAATAAAGAAAGAAATGAAAAAAAATGACACGATATATAGAATGAAAGGAGGGAATGAAGGAACGAAATAAAGAGAAGAAAAGAAGGAAAATGGAAGGGTAAAGGAAAGGAAGGAAGGAAGAAGGAAAATGAAAGGAAAAAAGGAAAGAAAAGGAGGTTAGGAAGTGAGGAAAGAAGGAAGGAATGAAGAAGAAATAAAGTGAGGTATCCATACTATCACTAGTCTATTACTACTACTCTTACTATTACTACTAATACTACAACAACTACTACTACTACAACTACAACTACTACTACTACTACTACTACTACAACTACTACTACTACTACTACTACTACAACTACTACTACTACTACTACAACTACTACTATTACTACAACTACAACTACTACAACTACTATTACTACTAATACTGCTATCATTATTATTACTACTATTACTATAACAACGACGACATCAACAGCAGCAGCAGCAGCAACAAAAAGTATTAATATTCTCCAATACTGACAAGGGGAAGGAAGGAAAGAGAAGCAGGAGGAACACAAAGGAAATGAACACAATTACCTCTCGCCTCTCACTGGAAAAAGATAATATTAATAAAAGAAGAAATAAAAGCGAGAGTGGAGACGAGAGCTTCATTTCTTTCTCCTCGTTTATTTTGTTCTTCCTGTTCTTATTATTTTTCTTCTTTCTTTTTCTTTTTTTTTCTTTTTTTCTTTTTCCCCTCTTACTATCTCTATTATTGTTATTATTATTATTATTGCCTTCCAATTTATCCTTTTCTTTTTTCTTTTCTTCCTTTTCTTCTTTCTTTTTCTGTTGCTTCTCTTCTTTTTCATCTTCTTGTTCTTCATCATCTTTATATTTTTCTTTTTTCTTTCCTTCCTTTTCTTCTTTCTTGTGTTGCTGTTTTCCCTTTCTTTTTCTTTTCTCTTCTTTTTCATCTTCTTGTTCTTCATCATCTTTATATTTTTCCTCTTTCCTTTTCCTTATCTTTTCTGAATGTTTTTGACAGCCACAGTGATCCTCAGCTAATATTCACAGCACAGAGATAACTTCCACAAAAAATACATAGAAAATATCAAACAATCTTGTCTCTCCTGACTTACAACCGTTTGAGAGACTGCACAATAAACCAAAATAAATAAATAAGAGAGCATCTTTTCTTTTTTTTTTATACCATGTGGGCTTTTCACAGGAATTTATGGGCTAAAGGGGTACTTTTTGTGGTACCTCCTATCTCAAAGCTCACCCGCTAGGAAACCCTTGCCCCGAGTGAGGAAGCCCAACCTACACTCGGACCGTGGACAGGATTAAAACCCGTGCGCTTGGAGACCCGTCGGACCCCAAAGCACGCATGGTTCCACTGTACCACGGCGGCCCCTATCTGGACCCTTTCGAAACCTATGACTACTATCCTATTGTTGCCTTGAGTTTTGGGTGTGGTTAGACGGATCTATTAACATTAGGAAGGGTGTATGGAGGTTAGAAAATTAATGGCCACTGTCTTCACTATTTCTAAGGCAATGTTCATGATCGGATATGCACAAGTTCGTGGAAATCAAGTTGGCATGTTTTCGAACCTGTTTCTATGTATCTGGTTCCCCCAAAACTAGCATGAGCTTATTAACACGTACAGCTTTCCCTCTCCCCTTTAGAATCATAAACTATACATAGTAGGAGAGGGGCAGAGAGAGAGAGAGAGAGAGAGAGAGAGAGAGAGAGAGAGAGAGAGAGAGAGAGAGAGAGAGAGAGAGAGAGAGAGAGAGAGAGAGAGAGAGAGAGAGAGAGAGAGAGAGAGAGAGAGAGAGAGAGAGAGAGAGAGAGAGAGAGAGAGAGAGAGAGAG
>NC_059264.1:13290334-13295334 GCF_017591435.1 Portunus trituberculatus
TCTTCTTCTTTTGTTTGACTGAATAAGGATATTGTCATTATTCTCCTCCTTCTTCTTCTTCATCTTTTTCTTCGTCTTCTTTTTTCTTTTCTTTTCTTCTTTTACTTTTCTTCTTGTTCTTCTCCTTCTTTCTCCTTTTCTTCTTCTTCCTCTTTTTTTCTTCTTCTGTTTGACTGAATAAGGATATCATCATCATCATCATCATCATCATCATCGTCTCCTGAATGAATTGTAAAAGGCTATCGTCTTGTAATTCTTGTTCTTGTTTTAGTTATCATTCTTCTTTTTGGCTAAGTTATGAAAAAAGTATCTTCCTCTTCTTTTCTAACTGATCTGCTTAAGTATTTCTTCTCTAATCACGCTAATATCCCTTCGCTTTTCCTCCTTTCCTGCTACAAACATCTGGTCTGTTCCTGCCGGACTTATAAACGTTTCTGGAGTAAGAACCGAGAAAAAGTACCTTCGCATCGCCTCACTCGTGTCCGAATTGCTGTCTGTTATGCTTTCTCACTGCTTAGTGGGCCGATACTGTCCTGTTAATTGTCACTGTACTCTCAATAGGAAAAGGTGAATTTAAAAGTTTATTTCCTGAGGAGTAAATGAAACTGTGCTGCTTCTCCTGTTGTTACCAGACTTGTTCTTTGCGTATTAAAACGTGAAGGAGAAAAGTGTCTCAAAAGTTTGCTTTCTTAGAGGTAAACAAAACTTTCCGGCTTTCTCATCTGTTCGTAGACTTGTTTTTTTTTTTCAACGAAGGAAGTTTCAAGACACATATCCTCTAATTTTTTATAATCGAGGTAGAGACAATAGAGAAAGGAAAGATCGAAAGAAGAAAAAAAAAAAAAAAGTAAGGGCAGAAAAACACAACGTACAACAAAGACATCTGAACACCTAACCATCCCTGATCGTCCTTAAGCCAATATTCTGAAACGCCTTGCTCTCTCACCTATTACTGCTTCCAAAGACTGCCACTGAAAATACTCGTGTTTTGAGAGTGTTTTTGTTCTGGTGATAGATTGGCAGGATTTCTAGTTAATTAAAAGGAGAAACTGTCTTACAAACCCGGCTAGTTGTCTGTAGCCTTGGAAAATTGTCGTAGTAAGAGGGGGAAGGTGTTTCTGAATACGGGCGTTACACTCACAGCAAAGAAAAGAACGATACATGAGGACAGACACAAAAAAAAAAAAAAATAAGTAACCACAAAGCATATATCAAAGGCACCTGAACATGTAACCATCCCTGCTCGTCTTTAGACCCGTATTCTGAAGACTCAATACCACACACACTCGGCGACTCTGCTGACTGACTAAAAGTAATAGAGAGCAATGCAACGCGCTGCCTCTCATTCCGCCACTCACAAGGATCCCACTAATATCCAGACCATTCCTTCTATATTGGTAACATTTATTTTTCCATGGACAGAGAGAGAGAGAGAGAGAGAGAGAGAGAGAGAGAGAGAGAGAGAGAGAGAGAGCCTAAGTAGCTTCACTCTGCGCGAATGGAGAGAGAAACCATTAGGCGGAAAGCTGGAAATAAGTAGAGAGGGAGTAAGAAGGAGAGGGAGAAAGAGAGAGTGAGGGAGAGAGAGAGAAAGACTGAGGGAGAGAGAGAGAGGGAGAGGGAGAAGGAAGGAGAGGGAGAAAACAGCTCTAATGACTATCCCAACCTCTCCCTATCATGCCCTTGCCCTCCCTCGTCCACCTCCCCACCTACCCACACCACAAGGCAAACAAAAGTACTAACAGCAAAGCAAAGGCAGGTTAATAAATAGTAGATAGATAGATAGATAGATAGATAGATAGATAGATAGATAGATAGATAGATAAGTACATAGGTAGATAAAACAGACGCACAGGCAGGCAGGTAGACACACATACGTATACAGATGGAAAGATAGATATATTGATAGATAATTGCATCTATTAAAAGGTAAATTTAGAGAGAGAGAGAGAGAGAGAGAGAGAGAGAGAGAGAGAGAGAGAGAGAGAGAGAGAGAGAGAGAGAGAGAGAGAGAGAGAGAGAGAGAGAGAGAGAGAGAGAGAGAGAGAGAGATTGGCACATACAAATTGGTGGATACGTAGATTAATACATTTATAGAGAGACGAATACACAAATAGATAGATAGATAGATAGGTAGATAGACAGATAGATAGACAGATTGATAGATAGACAGGTAGGTATATAGATAGATAGATAGATAGATAGACAGAGAGATAGACAGATAAATAGAAGGACAGATACATAGATAGACAGATAGATAGAATGATTAATAAGTAGGCGGAAAGGCAAAGATAGCTAGATATGAATAGATAGATAGATTTAAAGGTATATATGACAAGAGAGACACAGATAGATTGACTGATAGGCAGAGAGAAAGAAAGACAAAATTTTACAGATCACTAATTGCTGGTTATATAAAGTTGGGCCAGTTTTCAATCTCTATTTTATTCCCTTTCTTTACTTTTATTTCCCTTTTTTTTTCATCTATATTTTTACATTCATTATTTTTTGTATCCGAGTTTTTTTTTTCCCAGCTCACAGGGAAAAAAATAAGCCTAATTTCATGATTTCCTTACTACATCTTTAATTTTTTATAGTTGGCTCTAATATCACTGTCCTCTTCCTCTTCCTCTTCTGCCTCCTCCTCCTCTTCCTCTTTCTACTCCTCCTTTTCCTCCTCCTCCTCCTTGCTCAATTCCGTTCAAATTTTCTATGCTTCCTTATTTGTTTATATTTAAGTAAGACTTCTTTGTATATTTTAGGTTAATTTTAATCCTCTATTTTTATTCTGCCACAGAAAAAAAATTCTAGAATTAAATCATACGGTAAGGAAACCTATTTTTTTCGGTAATTCGTTCGTTTTTTTATCAGTTTAGCAATTTATCTATATATTTTTTTCTATCTCTTCGTCTCTATCTGTTTATTCGTATGTCTTTTCATTTGTGCATCTACTTATCTGTCCCTCTATTTGTCTGTCTGTGTGTCTATGTAGCTCATTAACTGTTCGTCTGTCCACCTCTCGATCTATTAACTATCTACCTATATATCGATCAATCTTCCTACCTATCCACTACCGATCTATTCATTCATCTATTCCTCTCTTTTCATGCCCGCACCATCCGCCTCCTCTCTCGCAGTGGTTGTCATTCATCTATTCTTCACCATTCTTCCTTCCCTGCTTTTGATTTTGATGGACAGAAGCTGCAGGATGAATGAATGACTGACTGACTGACTGGCTGGTGACTGACTGACTGACTGGGTTACTGGAAGAGAGACTAAAGCTGGCACGGACCCAAGGCTGCAGATAAATTGATTGATAAGTAATCCTCTCTCTCTCTCTCTCTCTGTGTGTGTGTGTGTGTGTGTGTGTGTGTGTGTGTGTGTGTGTGTGTGTGTGTGTGTGTGTGTGTGTGTGTGTGTGTGTGTGTGTGTGTGTGTGTGTGTGTGTGTGTGTGTGTGTGTGTGTGTGTGTATCTGTATATATCCAGGCATGTATAAACTTAACCTAACCTAACCTAACTTAACCTAACCTCACCAAACCTAACCTAACCTAGTCTAACTTCACCTCACCTCACCTCACCTCACCTCACCTAACCTCACCTAACTTTAGCCTAACCTAACCCAATCTAAGCTGACATTTGCACATCTCATACCTTCATTAGAGACATTCAGGATCTCTTGTCCGATACAGTTAGCACATGCAGAATCGATACGCTAATCCTAATTACATATTCAAGAGGAAATATTTCATGGGTTAAGAAATTTGTTTTTATGCGTTTAGCTTAATTTTAGTATCTTAATGTATGTATTTACGTGTGTGTATGTGTGTATGTATGTATTAGTGTATTTTGCATCAAATATTCAATAATGCACGGAGTTAATGTTTCTTAATGTTTTAGATAATTCAAGTAGAAATTATTGTTTGACATAGAGAGAGAGAGAGAGAGAGAGAGAGAGAGAGAGAGAGAGAGAGAGAGAGAGAGAGAGAGAGAGAGAGAGAGAGAGAGAGAGAGAGAGAGAGAGAGAGAGAGAGAGAGAGAGAGAGAGAGAGAGAGAGAGAGAGAGAGAGAGAGAGAGAGAGAGAGAGAGAGATGCAATATGAGAAGAAAACTATGTTGCAGGTAAAAGAGAAAAAGAAGAGAAAATAGGAAAACTAAAAAGAGGGAAAAGAAAAATGAAAAAGGTAGCTTAGAGAAAAAAAAAATACAAATCAGGAAATGGCAAGCAATATTTTGGGAGTTTGTGGAATTATATCTAGCCTTTTCATTTACCTAGAGCAATCAGAGTTATTTAGACCATTTAATTCATTTACATCAAATTCTCACACTCACATTTATATACGTGTAAGGCCGCTCGGGTTAACAAATCACCAAATATGAATGTATGCATATGTTTAAATCTCTTGCCTGCCTGTCTGTCTGTCTGTCTGTCTGTCTGTCTGTCTGTATGTATGTATGTATGTCTCTCTCTCTCTCTCTCTCTCTCTCTGTGTGTGTGTGTGTGTGTGAGAGAGAGAGAGAGAGAGAGAGAGAGAGAGAGAGAGAGAGAGAGAGAGAGAGAGAGAGAGAGAGAGAGAGAGAGAGAGAGAGAGAGAGAGAGAGAGAGAGAGAGAGAGAGAGAGAGAGAGAGAGAGAATGCAACACAAGGAAAAGAAAATTATGTTGCAGGAGAAAACGAAAAAAAAAAAAAAAAAAGCAAGAGAAGCAAAGAGGAGAAACGAATAGAAATAAAAAGATTTAGAGAAAAGAAAAAAATGGAGATAAAGAAATAGCGAAAATAAAGAAAGAAATCAACAGTATAGAAAGAAAGACAAATAAGGGAAGAGGAAGAGAAGGGAAGAAGGAAGAATGGATGGAAAAACGAACGAATGAAGGAGTGAAGGAAGGAAAGAGGAAGAGACAGTAAGAAAGCAAAATAAGAATGAAGACAATAGAAGAAAGAAAAGGATAGAGGAAGGAAAGATGGAGGAATGGACAGAAAGGAGAGGAAGAAAGTAAGGA
>NC_059264.1:13297834-13317834 GCF_017591435.1 Portunus trituberculatus
TTTAGTCTTGTTCCTCAATTTTACGTGATTTTTCAGTGTGTCGTTCATTTATTATTATCCCTTCAATACTGAGACGCATTTTACCTTGATTTTTGGGTGATTAGACGATTTTTTTGCATTAGGAAGGGTCTATGGAGGTTAGAAGGTTAATGGCCAGTGTCTTTACTGTTCTAATCCCAACACAAGTTTCTGAAGCTGTATAAAATCGTCAAATAGTAACTGGAATGTATATGAAAACGCGTCCAGGTACTGAAGAGGTTAATTTCAATACCTTCACTGTATTTCAAGACATCTGAACCTTTATGTCGGCTTACCCTTTGACCAGCAAGGCAACTGGCAAATAGGTAGGCCTTTTATTATTTTTGTGTCCCTTGGCCAGTTTCTCCTCTTACATAAAAAAAAATAAATAAAAAATAGAGACAAGAAACACCTACGAGACCGGAAGAAAGGCGTGAAGTCGTTATAAGCATCTACAAGAAAGTTGAAAATGAAAAGGATACATTCTGCAACTCCTTCCCAGCTCTAATATTGTATTTGGCTGCAGAACAAGTAAAGATGTCTCAGAGTGAGTGATAATTAGAGAAAGACGTACCAAGTGGCAGTCAGATGATCAATTCTTGGTTTTAATTCCTAATATTAACTTTGTATAGATAGAAGATTGCGTATTGAGTATTAGAATGTACAGAATCAACCAAAACCATTTCTCCGGTGCGAAGGGCGGCATAATGAACAATGTGAAAGCTGCTGCCTCATCGCTTGTGGTTAGATAAAAAAAAAAAATTGTATTATGTATGATAGTGTATTTTCAAATTTCCCTGGTCATAATATACGGTAGCCATCCTTAGTGTGCAGGGCTGCCGCCTATTGCTGCTGCAGAGCTGCTGAAACATGTATATTAGCATCATATATACTATGGTTTCTGAGACGTAGAATTAATAATTTGCTTTACTTCAACATTTCTACATTTTAATTTTACTGCGTGTTTTGTGCCACATTGGTATTCATCCCCGCCTCCTCCCAGACGTTTCTTTCACAATCCAACAAAAAAAAAAAAAGAAAGGAAAAACATATAATAATCTTGGGATCTTTTTGAAAAGCCAAGATTAAGTTACAATAAATAAATAAGCAGGTAGGTAAGTACATGGATGAATTAATGAATTAATGAATGAATGAAATAAAACATCCTGACAAAACGAAAAAAGAAACAATCACAATGATTATATTTATACATGTTTCAGCACAGCGGTTTTTTTGCCACAAATCTGAATCACGTCAGTCTTTCACCTTACCAGCGCCACTACAACACGCCACTAATGTCCCGCTGCCATGTCACGCACCACTGAACACTCACACTGATTAAGCATGGATCAAAACGCCTAACATGAATAAATAGATGAAAAGATAAATAAATGAATGATAATGAATTAAACTAAACAAATAAGCAAGAAAATAAATGTATACGTAAAGTCATCAAGAACATAAACAAATAAAAAACAACATGGAGAATAGAGAAATGATGGAAGTATAAAGCAAAATACATTAAAAGATAAAGTAAAGAAGAAACAAACAAGAACGGAAGAAAAAAGGTAAAGGAAAACATCAATTAGTAAAGCGCACACACAAAAATATTTCTAGAACACGTGTTTGTACTTTTCTTTCCTTTTTTTTTCTTCACCAGACTGGCACAAGAGCATAAAGAGATAGACACATACACTCTCTCTGAAAAAAAAATAAATAAATAAATAAAAAGAGAAAAACTGCACACATTTACCACTCCCATTCACTACCATCACCATAGAAAAAAAAGAAAATATTAGAGAATGACTCAAACCATCTTAAATAACACATAAACAAAAATAGCTCTAGAAAACGAGGACGTCCTTTCCTTTCCTCTACGAGACTGGGACAAGAACATATAGAAATAAAACCTATACTCTCTTTCCCCCCCAAAAAAAAAAAATAAATGAATAATAAAAAAAGAATTACTGCACATTTTTACCGCTCCCATCCACTACCACTGCCATAAGGAAAAAAAAAAGAAGAAGAAAATACTAGAGAATGAATTAAACCATCCAGCATACCACATAAACAAAAATATCTCTGGAAATCGAGTATGTCCTTTCATTTCCTTTACGAAACTGGCAAAAGAACATAAAGAAATCAAACCTACACTCTGAAAAAAAACGAAAAAAAAAGCACCACACACAACTATTTTCATCCACGACCACTGCCATAAAGAAATAAAAAAAGAAGGAAAGGCAAGGAAAAAAATTGGGCCCTCCTTCGACACGTCCCTGCACTGTTACATTACATCACCGTTAAGACACGTGACATTACAAACTGTACTCACTCCAGGGCAGGTGTGGCTCCGCTGGGTGAGTGGCAGGAAGGTGGGAGGCCAGGCGTGTGTTACTGTGTGGAGAGAGAGAGAGGTGAGACATTAACGAGGGAAAAGGCTGTCATTTTTTCCTTTCCTTGGTTTATAATATTTAGTTTAGAAATAAAGACTTTTCATGCGTTATTGTTAATCTTTTTTAGAGGGGAAGTTGTGTGTTTGTCTAGTTTTTAGTGATTATGAAATGTTTGCAGTGAAGCATGTATCTTGTCGATAAAATGATGGTACTACTGCTACTGCTACCGCTACTGCTACTGCTATTATTATTACTATTACTATTACTACCACTACTATTACTGCTATTACTACCACTACTACTACTACTACTACTACTACTACTACTACTACTACTACTACTACCACTACTACTACTACTACTACTACTACTACTACTACTTCTACTACTACTACTACTACTTATACTATTTATACTACCACTATTACTACTACATATCAATTACTAGTGCTACTACTGCTGATGATCCTGACGCTTCGAATAAAACCAGTACTTTTAATCTGAAGTAAGAGGGATATCGGGAAAAGACATTAAAATCATATATATAAAAAAGACCAGCTGAGGTGAGAGTTTGGGCCCTATTCTTAGACAATTATGCGCTGAACCTCACAACTTTCCGACTACATTACTAGAAGGCACGCGGGATATTAAAGATGTTTCTACTGTTCTAGTGAGAGGTTAACACTACTTTCGCATTACTGATAGGCGAAACACTCTTGAAAACCCGCTTGATCAATCCTATGACCTTTGAAAATCGTCGTGGTGAGAAGCAATGAGTTTCTGAATACGGGCCTCTGTGTATGCATGTGCGAATGTATAAATGTATGCTTGTATGTATGTATGAATGATATACGCACAGAACTAAAAAGAGATACTAGAAAAAACTTAACACGCAGACGGGAGGCAAACACAGCATCATATAGACAGACAATCAGACAAACAGACAGGCAGATAGACAGACAGGCTAGACAATCAGACAAACAGACAGGCAGATAGACAGACAGACTAGACAATCAGACAAACAGACAGGCAGAGAGACAGGCAGGCTAGACAATCAGACAAACAGACAGGCAGATAGATAGACAAACTAGACAATCAGACAGAAACACAGACAGGACAATCAGACAAACAGACAGACAGAGAGACAGACAGGCTAGACGGACAATCAGACAAACAGACAGGTAAAGAGACAGACAGGCTAGACAATCAGACAAACAGAGACACAGACAGGCTAGACAGACAATCAGACAAACAGACAGACAGAGAGACAGACAGGCTAGACAATCAGACAAACAAGAACACAGACAGGCTAGACAGACAATCAGACAAACAGACAGACAGAGAGACAGACAGGCTAGACGGACAATCAGACAAACAGACAGGTAAAGAGACAGACAGGCTAGACAATCAGACAAACAGAGACACAGACAGGCTAGACGGACAATCAGACAAACAGACAGGCAGAGAGACAGACAGGCTAGACGGACAATCAGACAAACAGACAGGTAGAGAGACAGACAGGCTAGACAATCAGACAAACAGAGAGACAGACAGGCAGACAAAGTAACTCACACAAACAAACGCTCGACTCGAAAGTGAGAGAAAAAAAAGTAGCAATAATCCGAAACATTCGCGGACCAGGAAATTATTGCCTTGTTTCGGAATGTTGATGAATGAAAAATGCGTTCTTGTCTTAATTAGAACTATTATTTTCTAGTCCGCTTTTATTTCAACACCGTGAACATTGCACAGGCGATTGTATGTAATGTTTTTCTTTCTTTCTTCTTTTTTTTTTTTTTAACTATGTTCTATTTCCTTTCGTTCGCTTCTGCTTCCTTTACGTGAACTAAAGATGTAAATGCATAAAGTCAATGGAGAAAGGTTGCTTCCTACTTCCATTAAAGGATTTCCTGCTTCGTTATTCTCTTTTCATTTTAATTCATACCGATCTCAACTTTCGTAGCTTCATAAATGTTATGTACAACGACTGAAATGCGTACACACATACGCACGCACGCACGCACACACACACACACACACACACACACACACACACACACACACACACACACACACACACACACACACACACACAATAATAATAATAATAATAATAATAATAATAATAATAATAATAATAATAATAATAATAATAATAATAATAATAATAATAATAATAATAATAATAATAATAATAATAATAATAATAATAATAATAATAATAATAATAATAATAATAATAATAAGAAGAAGAAGAAGAAGAAGAAGAAGAAGAATGAGAATAATAATAATAATAAGAAGAAGAAATGAGAAAAAATGAAAAAAAAACCGGTAGCACAACAACAACAACAACAACAACAACAACAACAAGGAGGAGGAGGAGGAGGACGAGGAGCGGTGCAACGTAGGCAGTAGTAGTGAAGTCTAACACAACAGCACGGCCTTAAAAATCTGTTGTTTGCCTGAATCCTTCTTAATCCTTTGTAATGAAATCTTAATCCGCCTAACTTAGCTCAACTCTATGAAAACATGACTAGGAAATGGTACGCGGGGAAGGAAGGAAGGAAGGAAGGAAGGAAGGAAGGAAGGTAAGAGAGAAGGAGAGGAAGAAGAGGTAAAAGGAAAGAGAGAAGGAGAGGAAGAAGAGGTAGAGGATAGAAGGAAGAAAAGAAAGACTAATAAAAAGGAGAAAAGGAAGGAAGGAAGGAAGGAAGGAAGGAAGGAAGGAAGGAAGGAAGGAGGGAGGAAGGAAGGAAGGAGAGACGGAGAGAAGGAGAAGAAGAGGTAGAGGATAGAAGGAAGAAAAGAAGAACTAATAAAAAGGAGAAAAGGAAGGGAGAAAGAAAGAAAGGAAGGAAGGAAGGAAGGAAGGAAAGAAGGAAGGAAGGGAGGGAGGAAGGAAGGAAGGAGAGATGGAGAGAAGGAGAAGAAGAGCTAGACTGCTAGAGGATAGAAGGAAGAAAAGAAGAACTAATAAAAAGGAGAAAAGGAAGGAGGAAGAAAGGAGAGAATTAATAACAGAAGAAAAGGAAAGGAGGAAGTGAAGGAAGGAAGGAAGGAAGGAAGGAGATGAGGAGTGGAAGAGGGAATGGAGGATAGAAGGAAGAAAAAAGTAAACAAATAGGAGGAAAGGAAGGGAGGAAGGAAGGAAGGAAAGGAAGGAAAAAGGAAAGAAGGAAGGAAGGAAGGAAGGGAGGAAAGGAAGAAGTGGAAGAAAAAATGAAACAGGGAAGAGGAGAGATGGAAGGAAGGAAAAGAAAGGGAGGTAGGAAGGAAAGAGAAATATAGAAATTAAGTAAAAAAAAAAAAACAGGAAGAAGAAAGAAAACATGAAAACACAGGAACGGATGAATTAATGAAAGGAGGAAGGAATGAAGAGAAGGAAAGAAAAGAATGAATATACAAAGAAATAAACCGAAAAAAAAAAAAGAAGAAGGAGGAGGAGGAAAGAATGGAGAAAGTCAAGGAAGAAGGAAGGAAGGAAGGAAGGAAAAATTAATGAGCCAAAGTATGAAAGAATGAATGAAGAAGAAGGAAAAGATAAGAGAATGAAAACTAAACCCAGCGAAAACATGTGAAAGAATTGATAAGAAATGAAAGAAATGATAAAAAAAAGAAAGAAAAAAGACGAGAAAGAACAAAAGGTTAAGGAAGGAAAGAAAATTAAACTAAACCCAACGAAAACTTGTGAAAAAATAAAAAAAAACACTAAGAATTTGTATGAAAGAAAGAATGAAAGGAAATAAAAGAATGAAAGAACCAGTGGAAGGGAGAATGACAGGAATAAAAGAGAGAAGAAAAGAAAGACAAAATATACGAAGGAATGAAATAGAAAAATAAAAGAAGAGAGAAAGAAAGAAAGAAAGGAAGAAGGAAGAAACGAAACAATTCATGAAGGACGCAAAAGAGGAGGAAGTAAAATAGAAAGAAAACGGAAGAAAGGAAAACAGAATAAGAGCGATAAATAGAAATAAGCGAAATATTGAAGGAAAGAGAGAAACGAGAAAAAATTAGATAAAGTAGAAAAAATAAGAAAAGAAAAGATGAAGGAAGGACTAAGAATAAGGAAGAGAGAGAGAGAGAGAGAGAGAGAGAGAGAGAGAGAGAGAGAGAGAGAGAGAGAGAGAGAGAGAGAGAGAGAGAGAGAGAGAGAGAGAGAGAGAGAGAGAGAGAGAGAGAGGAAGAAGGAAGAAGGAAAAGAGACAAAGGAGAGAACTCAGAGACAAGAGAGTAAATGAATAAAGGAAGGGAAGAAGGAGAAAAAAGAAAACGGAGAAAATGGAGGAAGAAAAGAGGAGATAGAAAAGAAAAATAAACTAAAATGATAAAAAAAAGTGAAAAGAAATAAACAAATGAGAAAAGAAATAAAAGGAAAAAAAAAAAGAAAAGAAAAGAAAAGAAAAAAATGTCTGATAGAAAACAAATACAAAAAATTCAAACAAAAATAAATAAAATTACAGGAAAAGAAAAAAATAAGAAAATCATGAGACAAAAGAAAGGAAAGGAAGAGATAATGAAGAAAAAAATAAAAAGAAATAAATTAAACAAATAAAAGACAAACTGAAAAAGAAGAAGAAACGAAACAAAAGAAAATAATAAAAGCTACAAAAAAAAACAGAAAAGAATTAAGAAATATTTGAATGAAAAACGACAAAATGAAGAAAAAAAGAAAAAAGACAAACAGAAAAAAAATAAAACAAAGAAAACAAGAAAACTACAAAAAAACAGAAAAAGAATTAAGAAATATTTGACTGAAAAAATGACAAAAATGAAAAAAAAAAAAGAAAAAAAGACAAACAGAAAAACAAAGAAGAAAACAAGAAAAAACTGAAAAAAAATATCTGACTGAAAAAAACGACAAAAATGAAAACAAAAAGAAAAGAAAAACAGAAAAACAAAAAACAAAGAAAACAAGAAAAATAACTGACTGAAAAAACAAAAAATTTAAGAAATATCTGACTGAAAAATTTAAAAATGAAGAAAAAAGAAAAAGAAAGACAAACAGAAAAAAAAACAAAAAACAAAGAAGAAAACAAGAAAAAACCAAAAACCAGAAAAAAAATATCTAACTGAAAAAAATGGAAAAAAAAAACAAAAAAACAAAACAGGAAAAAAAATAAGAAAAATGAAGTAAAGACAAATAAAACAACCTAAGACATGAAGACAACCAAACCAACTGAGAAGACCTGGATACTAATAGCAACGGGGAGCTCTTGTTTTACCACGGCGGGCCTCGCAGGAGTACTGGCGTGATGTGCAGGGAATGGAGACCCGCACAAGGAATATTAATGCTAATGCGACGCTCATACCGCAGTGTTCAAAGTGTGCGATAATGACGGTAATGGAGTGGCGGCCCTTTGTGGTGGGGTAATGTAGCTTTGGTGGTGGTGGTGGTGGTGGTGGTGGTGGTGGTGAGAAAATGGGAAAAGTAACGCGGAACATACGAGGAAATTGAATAACATGAGGTAAAAAGGGAGATGATGATGATGATGATGAAGATGATGGAGGAAGATGAAGAGGAAGAAGAAGAAAAGAAGAAGAAGAAGAAGAAGAAGAAGAAGAAGAAGAAGAAGAAGAAGAAGAAGAAGAAGAAGAAGAAGAAGAAGAAGAAGAAGAAGAAGAAGAAGAAGAGGTGGATAGGAGTAAGAAAAAAAAAAACACAGTAAATGGCGTATTTTAACAGAGAGGAAGAGACAAGAAAGAAAATGAACAAAAGGAGGAGGAGGAGGAGGAGGAGGAGGAGGAGGAGGAGGAGGAATTAAAGGATGATAGACACAAGATAGAGACGACTGATAACATGAATTTCAGAGAGAGAGAGAGAGAGAGAGAGAGAGAGAGAGAGAGAGAGAGAGAGAGAGAGAGAGAGAGAGAGAGAGAGAGAGAGAGAGAGAGAGAGAGAGAGAGAGAGAGAGAGAGAGAGAGGTAAAACAATAGACCAGTTAATCTGAACAACTATGACATCATCTATCATCCTTAGACACACATTCACTCAACCTGTAACTGACTATCTAATGTCCGCGCTTATAATAGTAGTAGCAGCAGCTGTAGTAGTAGAAATAGTATTAGTATTAGTAGTGGTGGTGGTGGTGGTGGTGGTGGTGGTGGTGGTGGTGGTGGTAGTGATGGCAATGGTGGTGGTAGTGGCTGGCTTGCTTGCTGTGTTCCTGCCGCCGTAACCTCTCCTCGCATTCACCTTTACCTTAATGAAGAAGCCTCGTAAAAGGTCTCAGGTAGGCGGGCTCTCTCTCTCTCTCTCTCTCTCTCTCTCTCTCTCAGTAAATACAAACTACTATTACTACTATTACAAGTTGAAGGCATAAGAGAACAACCCAGCCATTACTAGCAATGATCAAGTAAAAATGAGGAAACAAATAGTACAGAGCGGCGCCGCGCCCTCTGCACGCTCCTCACATCCTGGCCGCCGCCCTGGCCCTTCCGGCGCCCGTGGCTACTCCCAGGTTGAAGGACAGACACATGACAGCCAGGCAGCACAAGACAGCGCACGTGGCGATCAACATAGCCATGCCGTTCATCTCCATCATGGTGGAGCGGCCTGTGGTGCTCCGAGTGCCGTGCTGCGTGCTGTGCCCGTGCCGTCTGCTATGGGCTGCCCTGCCTTTCTCTCTGCTGGGACTGGCGTGGGGCTGGCCGTGGCGGGATCTTCTCGGCTCGTCACGAGATGCCCCTCTTTCCGGCGCGACCTTGCGGCCATCACGACTGTCACCACGACTGTCGCGACTCTCTGTAGCCATTCCGTACCGCTGCGGGGGTGTCCTCACCGGCACAAAGGCTGGCTGGTAAGGCGCCCGCCCGTAATGGTAAAGCTGCACGCGGCTCCAGCCTTGCGGCTCCCTCTGTGTGGCAGCTGGTGCGCTGCGCGAGGTCCTGGTATGCTGCCATTGCCCCAGCTTCTCCTCGGGGCCCAGCGAGCCCTGTGGGTCACGCCCCTCGGCCTCTGCAGCACCTCTGTATGGGATCATTGATGGTGACGGGAGTGGGAGTGGGAATGTGAGGGAAAGTGATAGTAAATAATGGGTCAGGAGGATGGAGGCGTGAAGGCTGGGCGAGGAGTGGCTGCGTGGCGGTGTGCTGGTCTGTCTTCCAGCGTGCATCCAGTCTAATAAGTGACGCCAGTCCTGTTAACTCATTCTCCATAGATACAGTGGTGATTCATGAAGTACTTTATTATGTAGTATCTCTTCTTTACTTTTTTTTTTTTGTTGTTTACCGACTTTGCTTCCCAAGTACCCTTTTATATTATGCCAGTTTCTCTCTCTCTCTCTCTCTCTCTCTCTCTCTCTCTCTCTCTCTCTCTCTCTCTCTCTCTCTCTCTCTCTCTCTCCATGGCTTACAAAGAAGGTATTGTCAGGCTATTTTCAGGCAGTCTTTCTTCCATCATTATTAGTGTCATTTTTCTTTATACACTCCACTTTTACCTCAGCACACTTGGAGGGAGGCCAGCAGCTGATTAGAGCAAGGGGAAAAAATATATGAAAATATCCCCGTCGGGTGTAGCGCCGATGACGAGAAAAAGAAGAAAAAACTGGAAAACAGTTGAAAAAGGAAAAAATAAAATTGGACCTTTATATATTAGTGCCCCTGTTACTGAATGATATAACATTTTGTCATCCTTTAAATAACAACGCGGGTCGTATATAAGTAGAGTCAGGGCTTACTGAAGTAGCAATAATGTGGCGGCTGTGCAGGGAAGGAGCAATAAAGCTGGTGCTTAGAAACGCTTGACTCTCTCACCAAGACTATTTTCAAGGCACAATGCCATGCTAAGCTGGATTTTCAAGTGTTTCTTCTGATAATGTAGAAATCTCGTTGATCTGTCACTGAGATGATTAAACATTTGTCCCTGTCTTTTGGATAACTCTTAAGAACTTTAAGGGAGCTGGAAATCTAATGGGCCTATTTTTTCATTTTTTGTTGCCCTTGACCAGTTTCTTGTATTGCATAAAAAAGTCCTGGTTCTCAAGATCTGCAGAGGGGCTAGCAACTAAGAGGGCCTTTTAAATATTCATTTTTGCCCTTGGACAATTTCCTCCTCTTACTATAAAAAAAAAAAAAATTATAGTCAACAATATAAGAACGTTCTTACTGTGTGACTGAAATGACTCACTAGTTCTCCTGTCAACAAAGTAAAAATCTTGTTAAAATGTAACTGAGATTAACCTGATTTTCAAGACTTTCTCCTATTAATAATGTAAATGTCTCATTCATGTCTCAAAGAACCATTAAAAATACCCAGTTAAAAACCAATGTATCCGCGTAACTTCAGTGAGTCTTTTCAACATAGTGGTGAGGCAGCACAGAAGTGGAACCATGCGTGCCAAATTTGGGGTCCGAGGGGTCTCCAAGTGCACGGGTTCGAATCCTGTCCACAGTCCGAGTGTAGGTTGGGCTTCCTCACTCGGGGCAACGGTTTCCTAGCGGGTGGGCTTTCAGATAGGAGGTACCACAAAAAGTATCTCCTGTAGTCCATAAATTCCCGTGAAAAAGCCCACATGGTAAAAATAAGAAAATAAAAAAGTGTTTTAGAGTGTGGTTCCAACACTTGTCTTCGTTACACTGAATTGCTGTGTAAGTAATGTCATGACTCGCTGATAATATACTCCAGTGAAGTAATTAATTCTTTTCAAGGTATTCATGGTTCTAGTGGTAGTTTAACAAATATCCTGCTTCATTAAGAGGAAAATGCACTCATAGTAGCCAGACTAATTACATTCTCTGGCCTTTGAAAATAGTCGCTGTGAGAGAACAAAGCTTTCAGAATTCTGTCCCTGCACTTTCTTTTACTTTTTTTTTTTTTTTAGTTATTGACATATTTTCTTATACCTCTTGATCAGCCTCCTTCACATGGATACAGAAAATGTAACAATAATACCAACAACAACAATGATAACAACAACAAATACTACTACTACTACTACTACTGCTACTACTACTACTACTACTACTACTACTACTACTACTACTACTACTACTACTACCACTACCACTACCACCACACACCACCACTACTACTACCACCACCACTACCACCACCACTACCACTACCACTGCTGCCACTGCTGCACCACCACCACCACCACCACCGCTGCTGCTGCTACCACCACTACCACCATTGCCACCACTGCTACCACCACCACCTATTACTACCACTATTACTATTACTACTACTATTACTATTACTACTATTACTACCACACTACTACCACTACTACCACCACCACTACTACTACTACTACTACTACTACTACTACTACTACTACTACTACTACTACTACTACTACTTCTACCAATACTACTACTTCTACCACTACTATTACTACTGCTAGTACTACTGATAAAAATAAAACAGGAAAAGTCCTCAAGATGTTAAAGTAATAAAAAGAAAATATTTAAAAATCTTTGCATTATAAATATCTCACTTTTATTTTCTTACTTTTTTTATTTATTTTTCTATTTCTGAGACATTTCTGAGAGATTTTTGAGAGATTTTTCATAGGTCTTGGTCATCTTTCTTCACACTATGGGAAGTATTGTATATACACTACTCTGGTGTTCTTACGATTAATAGAAGAGATGTTACTTCAATATATTATAACATATTCTTTCTCCCTTTCTTGCTGCTCTTTCTCCTTCCTTTTCTCATCATCCTTTTCTTTTTTCGTCTCATTTTTCTCTTATTTCTTCTTCTTAGCCTCTCATTTTTTTCTTTTCCTCTTTTCTTCTCCCCTACTCCTCTCCTCATTATCAGCGAATCTAACTCTAAATTTACATCATCACGTTGTATGAGTCCTTGATCCGTTCACTTTTGGAGTCTTGCGTTCAAGCATGCTGCATATTGACAATTAGAACGAGTTCAGTGAAGAGCAACACAAATGACACCAAGACTAAGAAAATCATACAGTGAGCGCCTTAAAGTATTAATGCTGTTCCTATTGACTCAAAGACTTAGAAGCGACTTAATACAGGTGTTTAGAATCATCAAGGTATTGATAACATGGACTGCAGTAAATATTTTACGTTAGATATTTTAAATTGCACGCGAGGAAACAGTTGCAACATTGTTGGCAAATCTTTCAAGTCTCACGATTTTATTTTTCCACCGTGTAGTTAATCTATCGAATGGACTTCCTCGAGACGTAATAGACTTAAACTCTGTTGAAATTTTTAAACTTAAACTCAACAAATAGTTTGCCTCAAATCCGCAGCCAACAGCGTTTGTTTCTTAGAGATTAACGTCCCTGTCTCCAGGAAATGGAAGGATCTCATTTCAGCTATTTTCATTCTTTGTTATTGAGTTTCTTTAATTTTTTTCACTAAGGCTGTACGCTATTTATTTTTTACCTGTTTTCCTGTATGGCGTACGCCTGAGGGAGTGGAGAGAGCCTTCTGTTATGCTGTCCTTGACTTCCATCATCTTTGTAGCGCTAGGTCATGTCTACTGATGACGACAAGGTCTGTTGAGGCCTGTCTTTCTATGCAACTCCTCCTTTTCCTCCATTACTTGTTGTTGTTGTTGTTGTTGTTGTTGTTGTTGTTGTTGTTGTTGTTGTTGTTGTTGTTGTTGCTGTTGTTGTTGTTGTTCCTCTCCTCCCTTTTCTTTTTCCTATCTTATCATCTCTTCATCTTTTTCCTCTCTTTCCTCTCTTCTATCCTCCCCTCTTCTTTTTCCTTCTCTTCTATTCATTTTCCTACATGTTCATGGTTTTGTTTTTGTTCTTGGTCCTTTTTCGTTGTTTTCGTTCCTCCTCCTCCTCCTCCTCCTCCTCCTCCTCCTCCTCCTCCTCCTCCTCCTCCTCCTCCTCCTCCTCCTCTTTGTGCTTTTCTCCCACCTGCCTACGCTTCCAATATATAATCCTGCATAAGTAATTCCTTATCATGAAGGGCAAGCGTTATCTTTTATAGTCAGTAAATCCCTTCTCGTTAATTCTGAGCGGAACAAATTCATGTAAGTATTTATTAGTCAGTTTAACGATATTTTTGTTGGCCGTACAATCCTCTTATAACTTTGATCAGGTAAACTGAAGGGAATATTTGTGTATTAATCTATCAATTTTTATATACTCCTAATGACGGGAAGGTGAAAGGGATGGTACTGATAATAGTCATGAATAATATCAATAGAAAATAATATTCGTCTGTTTTTATCTCATTTAAAACTAGATAGAAATATGAACCGTCTCGTTGTACCGCAGCTCCAAAAACTCTCTTCAAAGCACGGTGTGAATTGAGGCGTAGTGAACAACATGAAACCTGCTGTCTGATCAAGTGGCGCGTCGGTAAGTGTGGCATGCGTGGCTTCATGTGATGCTCATATGCCAATCTATTTCCCAGGTCACGATATACAACATCCATCCCTTGTGTGCAGAGATGCCAACTGTTGCCACTGTCATTACCAAGCCAGTCAAATAATACTGTCCATTGTGTCAGAACGTAAAGTCTTATTCCTTCATAGTCTTGGAGTTACTGTACAAGAAGTGTCATGTTTTTTTTTTTTTTTTCAAGTTCAAAGTCTTACGAATCTATTAAAATTTACCAGCAAAATATTACAATACACGTGGTAAAGCGAGAGAGAGCGAGGATCATCACAGTTACATAAAGGCAGTAATAATAACAAACACAATAGCAAATAACAGTAATGACAAGAACAGTATTTAAGAGAGAGTCAGATCGGGTAACGTTTATGTCTATATATAAATGTATCTGATACTATCGACGAAAAAAAAGAAAATAATGAGGACAAAATTAATTAATTAATGCTTTGACTGCCACTCTCCTTAATTACCAATCACACTGAAACATACATTTCTGATTGTTGTACAGCTACAGCCTGTCTCTGAACGGAGAAGATGCTGCAAAATGGAATCATGTCAAGATTAGTGAACTCTCCAGCTCCCCTCGTTTTCCGGCTCCCCCTTCACAGCTCTTTCACTCAGCTGTCATTTTTTATTGCTAATGGAAGAGGGGAAGCTGGCCAACGGCAACAAAATAAAAAAAAAACCCACTTGATTGCCAATTCCCTAAAAGGTTAGTAGAGTTAGCCAAAAGTCTGGGACAAATGTCTTGAAACCTCCCTCTAGAGAGAAGCCAAGTCGTAGGAAGATGGAAATACAGAAGCAGGCAAGGAGTTCCAGATATGATAACAAAAACTAATCTAACCCAAACTTTAACCTAACGTATCATAACCCTAACTTTAACATAGGTTAGGTTAAACTTAGACTTAGATTAGTTATGGTTATCATATTTTCATTCACACGTCATAATATACTCTGAGTGAAAGAGCTGCGAAAAGGGAGCCGGGAAATGAGTCGAGCTGGTGGTGTGGGTTGGTGGGGGGATCGCTATTTTTGACATGAACTGCAAAATGTTTACTTTTTCACCTTTAAATATATCTTTTGCATCACGTGGTGAGGTGCACCACGTGGCCTCCTTAGATGAGTTATTCATTCGTGTCCCTCGAACACGTAGCAAACTGTCCACACGCCAACGTCTCAACGAAAAGCTGATAAAATGAAAATAAGTACACACAAATACAATTGATAAGTAAGCTATAAATACACAAATCATTCATTCGTGTCCTTCGCTTACTTAGCAAACTGTCCACACGCAAATGTCTCAACGAATAAGTGATAAAGTAAAAATAGGTCCACACAAATACAGTAAATAAGTAAGCTATAAGCACACAAATAAATATAATACATAAGGAAAATAATTAACTAGCAATAAGTAAGCTATAAATAAACAAATCATTCATTCCTGTCCTTCTCTTACTTAGCAGACTGTCTACACACAAACGTCTCAACGAATAGGTGATAAAGTGAAAATAGGTCCACACAAATACAATAAATAAGTAAGCTATAAGTACACAAATAAATAAAATACATAAGAAAAATAATTAACAAACGGTAGAAATGCGTACATGAAAAAAAATACATAATAAATCAAAGTACATACGAAGGCAGGCAAGCAATTTTTCCATCATTAACCTCTTCAATACTGGGACGTTTTTTTTTACCCTGAGTTTTGGGCATGATTAGACAATTTTATTTACATTAGCAAGGGTGATAGGTCAGAAGGTTAATGGCCAGAGTCACCACTATTTCAATCCCCACATAAGTTTCTGAAGCTGTATAAAATCACCAAATAGTCACCAGAATGAATATGAGAACACGGCATTGGTACTGAAAGGATTAATTACTACTTCATTTATTTTTCTCAGCAAATTTGCTCAAAAACTCTCAGGAATACTCGGTACTGAAATACAAACATACTCGAACATAGAGAATACGAAAGTTCCTTTGCATCACTAAACACAAATCGCCTTTCTGTCTATCACTCTTCCACTAACATATGTATTTCTTGTTCAGTAAATTCCCTCATCAAAAAGTAATGTCGAAATACGAATATAACGAAGCTGAATAACTCTGTACCATTAAAACAACACTTACATTATCATCATTTACGACCGTAGCAAATTTTTATTCACTAAATTTCCTCATCAGTGGCGGAGGACGAGGGAAGACTTATCAGGTTAGGTGGAAAGTCCCAAGTTTGTGCACTATGTGAGGCATGGGGCGGCGAGGAGGAGGAGGAGGAGGAGGAGGAGGAGGAGGAGGAGGAGAACGCGGAAGCTAAGGAACGAACTCTGCAAGACTTGAACAAAAATAAATAAATAAACCAGAAAATATACATAAGTACATCCTTGAGAGAGAGAGAGAGAGAGAGAGAGAGAGAGAGAGAGAGAGAGAGAGAGAGAGAGAGAGAGAGAGAGTCCATTTTAAAGACTGCAATAAAAATTAAGCTAAAGTGACGTTCTCTCCACTCATTCACTCTCATAATGTGCAGTTTACACAATATAAAAGCGCAATGCAGGTCAGGACTCGTGAGACAAGCCTGTACTCATTGCCACTGTCTCAAGTCCCCCTAATCAACTCAGAACCAACCAGTAACGAGGTCTTGTAGCGGCACTGTCTGGGAATATAAAGATTTAACCCTCTCATTATAGTCTGCAATAATTCACTACGCTATAAACAATATATAGGGATTTTATAAGCATGTACAAAAGAGAAGGGGGGATTAAAAGAATAGATTTTGCCATTTCTAGACAGTACAATGTTGGCAGGTGGCTCGGGAACAAGAGAGTAGGGTCCATATTCAGAAACGCTTTACTCTCTCACTACGACAATTTTCCAAGGCCACAGAGATGATTAGCGGGGTTTTCAAGAGTGTTTCTCCAATTAGTAATATAGATATCTTGTCAATCGGCTCGGGAACAAGAGAGTAGGGTCCATATTCAGAAACGCTTTACTCTCTCACCACGACTGTTTTCCAAGGCCACAGAGATGATAGCGGGGTTTTCAAGAGCGTTTCTCCAATTAATAATGTAGAAATCTTGTCAATCGATAGGACCCGTATTCAGAAACGCTTTGCTCTCTCACCACGATTATATTCCAAGGCCACAGAGATGAATAGCGAAGTTTTCAAGGGTGTTTCTCCAATTAATAATGTAGAAATCTTGTCATTCTGCCTCTAGAACCGAAAACGCACCTTAAAAACTCATGTAAATTTAAATAAAACCTTTTTGAAATAATGGAGGTGAAACGCAGAAGTTGTGGAGAATACGAGCTTAGGTCTTAGATTGGTTATTAAGAAAAAAAAATGTCTCAAATAACAGTAAAATGGTCAAGAAAAGGGACGCAACATGGAGGAATTGAAAGCAGAAGGTTAAATGACTTGCTTTCTCGAGTGTACATAGTGTAATAACCATGAAATAAAGACATCCCTATGAACTGTAAAAAGAGTAAGCATGACTGTAAATAGAGTAAGCAGCCTGGTTTTGTAGCGAGGCTGAGGAGGATGAGAGAACTGAAAACATAAAAAGGACGAAAGGCAGTGAAAGAAGTGTACGAGGTTAGTAAAGTTATCTTGACTCTACAAAGAATAATTCGCTAAGTTTTGTAGGGAGATTGTCTGAGGAAAAGACAAATCAGAAAAGAAAAACCAAAGCGAAACAAAACATGGAACAGAAAGAATGAATGAAAGATACTCTATTTTTGACTACGATTATATAAAAAATGACAGTGAAATGAAGACATCTTTATCTCAACAATACAAGGATTAAAGTACCAGTGTTTATAGGAAGCTGCGAGGGATGTGAATAGAGGGAGTGAATGAAGGATACTCTATTTCTAATTACGATTATATAAAGGTACATAACAATAATGATGCTTGTGGAATAAAGTCATCTCTCCTTATCTGAACTGTACAAGGATCAAAGTGCCAGTGATTATAAGAGGCTGGCAGGGTATGTGAACACTTAATAGAGAATGGACGGAATGTCAGAATAGCTAAAACAAGAGGTTATTTTTCTTACCTCGACTAGACTAATTATTATAACACAGAAGCATTTTTTTTTTTCATATTCCTGTGTATTATTGTGTGATTTTTTCTTCTTGTTAATAGGGATTGATAGTTGACTTTCTTCTGTGATTTCTTGTAATTAGAAAGGCAAGACAAATTCTCGTCCGTTTTATGTTAATTTGTTCGTCTGCTTTTTCTTGCTTTTGTCTGTTTGCTTGCTTGTTTGCTTGGTTGGATGTTGTTGTTGTTGTTGTTGTTGTTGTTGTTGTGGATGTTGTTGTGGTTGTAGTAGATGTTGTTGTTTTGTTGTTGTACTTGTTGTTGTTGTTGCTATTGTTGTTGTTGTTGTTACTGTTGTTGCTGCTGTTGTTGTTGTCTTTGTTGCTGTTATTGTTGTTTTTGTTGTTGCTGTTTTTGCTTTGTTTTGTATTTATGACGATGCCTACTACAACTGCTACTATTACTGGTACTACTATTATGACGGCTATTCTTTTTTTTTTTTTTTTTTTTTCTTGTTGTTGTTGATGTTGTTGTTGCTGTTTTAGCTGCTACTCTTGCTGCTGTTGCTATTGTTGTTATTGCTACTGTATCTGCGACTTTCACAACAACAACAACAACAACAACAACAACAACAACTACTACTACTACTACTACTACACAACATCAGTCATCAACATTATCACCATTATCATTATCACAACAACAACAACAACAACTATTATTACTACTACTACTACTACTACTACTACTACTACTACTACTACTACTACTACTACTACTACTACTACTACTACTACTATTACACAACTCAGTCATCACCATTATCACTATTATCAATTACAACAACAACAATAACAAAAACAACAGCAATAACAATAATAATAATAATAATAATAATAATAATAATAATAATAATAATAATAATAATAATAATAATAATAATAATAATAATAATAATGAAAATAATGACATTGGTAATAACAACAAGGATAACACAACAACACCTGTCATTAACAACATCCTTCTTTGTTTTTATCATGGATTAATTTTTTCCTCCATAATTACACGCCGCCTCCACATCTGTCGGGAGAAAGAAACTGCCCACTCACTCTCTCTCTCTCTCTCTCTCTCTCTCTCTCTCTCTCTCTCTCTCTCTCTCTCTCTCTCTCTCTCTCTCTCTCTCTCTCTCTCTCTCTCTCTCAGAGAGAGAGAGAGAGAGAGAGAGAGAGAGAGAGAGAGAGAGAGAGAGAGAGAGAGAGAGAGAGAGAGAGAGAGAGAGAGAGAGAGAGAGAGAGAGAGATGTAGGCGAGTGTACGTGGGTATATTTCAATCCCTTTTATATTTCATCATGATTTCTTTTGAAGCGAATCTTTTCCGTTTGCTTTTGCCTCGCCATTGAATTGCCTGTGTTCTCCTTGGTGAGTCCTGAACCTGCCTTGAATGGGCGTCAGTGGGGAGGAGGAATGAGAGAGAAATGAGAAGAGAGAAAACAACAGCAACAATGACAATAATAGTAATAATGTTAATAAAAATAATGATGATAATGATAAGAGGAATAACAAGAAAATCAACAATAACAATGACAACAGTAGGGAGGAGGAATGATAAAGAAATGAGGAGAAAATAACAGCAATGACAATAATGATGATAATGAGAATAGCAATAATAATGTTAATAAAAATAATGATAATAATGAGAGGAACAACAACAAAAACAACAATAACAATGACAACACTGGGAAGGAGGAGTGAGAGAAAAAAGAGAAGAAAGAAAACAACAGCAACAATAATGATAATAATAATAATAATGATAATAATAATAATAATAATAATAATAATAATAATAATAATAATAATACTGACAATAATAACGATGATAATAGTAATAATAATAAAAGAAAAACAACAACAAGAGCAACAATAACAATGACAACAACAACAACAAAAGTGATGATAACAATATGAAAGTGAAAGAGAAAAAGAAGATAGGAAAGAAATAAAAGAAGAAAAGAAAAGAAGAAAAGAAAAAGAAAACGAAGAAAAAGGAATAGTAGGAAAAAGAAGAAAAAAAAAGAACAAAAACAATAAGAACAACAACAACAACAACAACAACAACAACAAGCAAAAAAAACGATAATGATGTAGATAAAAGTGATAACAATGAAAAAAAAAAGACAAAACCCTAAAACAGAACAAGAAACTCGTAATATGAACT